>NC_141783.1:14524323-14681117 GCF_054643075.1 Acanthaster planci
AATTTAAACACCGACGTGACAAATTTCATCGAGGAAGTACTCCAGTTACTGTTTATTTAGCAATGTATTAATACAGCCCAGCTCTTAATATTGAATTCTGCATATGAAGCCCAGATCAGTTGAATAAACCCCGTGTAGTACCTCCAAAGGTTTGTCTTACAGCGGAACCCATTGCAGCGGTCAATATATAGCAAGATGATTAGGCTCTAGACAATCTGTGAAGTGCGGAGGAAAATGGCAGAAAAGAGGGAGAGGGGGAATGAAACAGGAAGCCTGAGAAAGGATCTAGAGGATTCACAGCAAGTATATTTATTATAACTGTCAGTGTCATGTAATATATTCATGATATGAGATGTTACATGTACAGCTGAGGACGAAGATTACAGAGCTGCGAAGCAAAAAAGGTGAATGCTTGGTGTATGATATTGTAGAAATTACTGTCTGAGTAACCATGCCATAAGGCCAGAGGTAGGCCAAAAAGAGAAAGCTAGGCAATTCAGTAACAGCAAAGTCACTTAGCATACATTTTGTTTGGTGACCAGTAAAGCTGAAAAAGGTTTCCACTGAGCAGCTCTGTAAAGCCAGTCCCGAGTAATTAGTTTGCTACAACAATGGCCGCACATATAGCAATGCTACAAAATATTCAGCACTTGGTGCGTTATCATGAAATACCAACACAAATAACTTAAATTACCAGAAAAAAATTCAACGCACTGTTTAAAATATATAAATATAATACTCAGCTATGTGGTGCAAAACAGTATCTTTATAGATTTTTTATTTTTTATTTTTTTAAAGCAATGCAACAGCGAAGCAGATGAGGTGGGCGGTGCTTATGGAATGCTTTCTAATTTGCATACGAGATACAGAGTCCATAGGTGACAAGAGACAGCAGGGATGCATGATGAAGATCAGGTGAGGTTGGAAGGATGAAAATCCACAATACATTCACCAGAGGGGTGTTTAACAATGCTGACCACAACAGGCTGTGATTTAGAGGCTCTACATAGCTAAAACACCTTGACCATGTGAATCGTGAACATGTGGTTTGGTAAGAAGTACAAAAAGGGAGCAAAACCTGAATGATTCAACCTCTAAAAATCCACTTTTGGGACACAGTTCTTGAAATCTGAAGAAATCCTGAGAAATGACAGCCCTGGGAGAAATGTGAGGGCATTGGCAATGCAGCCTAACTGAACGAAAGGTAGGGGAAAAACAAAGAGAGCGGACTTTGTATTCTTTGGAAATTCACCTAAATCTTCAAATGAATTGCTTGAGAAAAACGCAGCAGATCCTGAGGTGGGATAACGTAAACAGTGACCTATGCAAGATTCTGCACAAGAGAAGAAATTGTTGACGAGGAAGACAATTAATGAAATCGGAGCAAACACTATTACAATTACCTAGTGTGATTTGAAAAATGTGGTTTCGAATTCATTCACAGAGTCAGGCAACACATTTGGTACACAGTTTAACTCCAGCTTCAAAACACACAACTTAAGGATTTCACTTGCAAATGGTACACTGCCCAAGACCATGGCAGGCTCAGGACTTAGTGAACCGTGAATCTCTACACTGCAAACATCAGCGTCATCTGCAGTGCTCACAGACCGTAATTTTTCCCATTGAGAGTCACTCTATGTTGAGAACATGTTTCAAAATGTAGTGTTCTGGTAGACGCCTTGAAAACCAACCTATTTTTAAACATGGATAGTTGCTCATCCATTCAGAATTTTTGTTGATCCCTTACAACCAGAAGCCAAATGGGAGACAGAAACTCTGTATGGGAAATGTTGGTCTTTCAAAATGGGCCTACAGAAATACCTGCAAATTGTTTATCAAGTGCATGTATTATATGAAAATGTTTTAATGAACCAACTGAATCCAATGAGACAAAATTAGTACCAGATTAGATGGTTCTCTGCCAATAAATTCAAGCATCTCCATCCAAACACATTCAATTTCAGAAGTAAGTTGTACCGTACCACCACTGAGTATGAACCAGTTTATACAATTTTTTATAATGGTGTTTATCTGCATCTTTATTTGTTATTTGCATCTTGTTAGAAGCTTAAAGGAGTATATTTTTCAAAAATCACAGTTTTGATTCATATACACTGCTGCAAAGGTGTAACTTTATACCGTAAACCCCACCCATACTTCAAGTATTTACTGTACAGTCAGACATTCAAAGAAAAATTCATTACATACTTCTTCAGAAATTGGATTCATTTACGATTCAATAGTTTGTTCTATACAATTCTTTCTGTAAAATTTATAGCAATGTGGCCCTGCAAATATAAAAATAAAAAAATTATCCACGTTTTTAGAGCATTGTGTTACAAAGAATTACTATTTTAGGTTTCAAGGTTCGGTATTTGACATTTTTCTGACAAATGCTAACAAGTTTCACACAGCCATTCCCACAATCCAATACCCTACTCACTGGATATTGTCCATTCAATTCCTTCAGGCTGGGCTAATCACACTCGGGGAAATTAAGTACACTTTGCACTAAGCTAAAAAGTAATTTAACCACACACAATCAATTTCTGCCACAAACCAAAAGATTCCGACAGCTGAAAGAAAGTCTTTCCAAGATCGGAAAAATCAACACAAATTGTCTCCACAGTCGGGTTTTGTTGGCTTTTAGCAGATGTGGTAAATGCAATCATGACTGGTTGTCGAGATTTCTTTCCATAAGCTCAGTCGATGGCTTGAAAAACTTGGATTTTAAATGTTTTAAGTGAGGGAGTTGTTCAGTGAAAGCAGACTTAAGAAAAGAGGCCTTTTTTCCAACAAGTGGACCGGCTGTCTTTTACAGAGGTTTTAGTGGCCCTCCACAGTGGCTCACTGTGTACATGCCACACAGGCAAGGTCCTTCAAGAACAAAGCAATGGTCACGACGATAGGGAAGACCTCACACATGTACTGTTGTTCCCGAATAACCTCAGACGTGCTGCATTTTGGGCATGCACTGTTGAAAAACCGGACTGGTTCAATGCCCACGTAGAAGTGAGCTAATAGTGTTCCCCACTGGTTAAGGTTTGGTGCCACTGAACCAATATACATGTAGTGAAACATCACATCAATGAGAGTTGGAAGTTGAAACCACATGGGTATCGCAGCTTGTAAGGACAGCAAAGACAATGGAACAGAAGAAAGGACAAAGTGTGTGGGATCTTGAGACGGCTTCTAGCTTGATGGTAATGCATAAGATAGGGATGACACCAGCTGCACACTGCCAGAGCCCTTGCTGTCTACACATCAGATTGTAATGTCTGCTTTATAGCTTTGAGACAAACACTTAAAGATCAGGCATCAAGCTGACAAATGCATTCAACTGGCTGAAAACGCTGTAGTAACGTGCAAAACAAATCTTCATAAATACTTTAACACATACTGTAACTGTAACAAAATGTTATCTTCTACTTGTTCGATATAAATAACGCAATGCAACTTTTTGCAAAATAAACCCAACAGTAAGCGTAACAATTTACAAGTCTGAACTCCTTGCTGGAGTTCTTTTTGTGTATTAATCTTTACAATTTGTTACTTTTTAAAAACTATATCTGTACAATACCAACAGTTATCCCAATGTGGTTAAATAGAAACTGTCTGAAAATAAATGCACCCTTGTTAAATTGCCACGTTTACAAAAAAAAAGGGAAAAAATGTAGGAAATAATGCGGGCATTTAAATATTACTCAATCACAAGAAACGGCAAATCAAAATCCATCCATCACAAATCATGACATGCTGGATTTCATGGACTTTAATTGTAGCAGAATTTATACACTTGCAGAGGAAAAAAATATGCACCAAATTCTGTGTGCTTCATAAAAAAGGAATCATGTCTTTTTGTCTTTTTTTATACATCTATATACACTAGGCACCGAAGGCGATGCCCAGGTCGTCATGGTACAGAATGCTTTGGTGTTGTCCTGCCAACATGAAATTTCAGTGCAGAATTTCCGGGAGGCTTTGTTTTTTGCCGCGTGAGCTGCATAGTTTGCGTAAGAACCAAAGTGGTTCCAATGATTAATTTGCTTGGAAAAAAGGATTTAATTTTTTTTTGTTTCGTTTATAATACATTATGTACAGCATTCCAGTTCTCTAGGACTAACTCAAACTGTAGTTGCAGCTGTGAAAATTGTACAAGTATCCCAAACAATTCTTTAAAGGCAGCTTGAGATGGGAAATGACTCAGAAGTGGCTGTACTTTATCTCAAACAATAACGAACTTGAAGCACTGCTCGACAGAACTCAAACCCAGAAATAATGAGAGGTCCACCCTCTTTACTATCCAGCAAAGTCGTGAACATACAGTACAGTCACCTGATTGGTCAGTTTCCATGCACTGATCACAGCTTTATAACCTTAACAGGTAGGAGGCAATCTCAACCACAACACTGTTAATGTTTGCTACCTTTTTTTCCCGGAACAAATCCCCATCTGATCTACCTGTCCATCCAATTCTGAATGACATCAATCACTGTTCCTGATAGCAAATATCCTGTATGTCCTTCAACAGTGTGGATCAAACTCTCATCTGAGTTAGTACATGTACAAGGTTTTCTGCCACATCTGTCAACACTATTAGCGATTTGATTTTAAGTTCCACCTCTCTGTTCTTCTAGGAATGTCTTAATATATTTGTTTGGAGAGGTCACATCAGCTTACAAGAACTCTGCCACAGACACTGAATCCAAACTCACAAACCACTGAACAACTTTTGATGCTACACTTTACTCGCCCGCTCGTGGAAGCACATTCTTGGAACCTGTTCTTTTTGTTCTCCCTCAACGGGGAACTGTTCACCTTTCCACTGTTCAGCAAAGGACTGTGGACCTTTTACAATAGCCACACCACCTTCTGTCAAAGATAAGAGTCTTCCAAGACACTCTTGTCTGGATCAGAGACGACATTCGGGCTGATTCCACTGAGCTCTGCATTGCCTTACTCGGTGACAGGAATTGATATTAACTGGTCAGGGTGGGTCCATCTACAAACCCCCTCACTCCGTGATGGGGATGTTATCCCATGCATCATCTTCCAGGTGATGGAGGTCCGTGGGCGTGCTGATGTCATTGAGGTCCAGTAGATTCAATGGAAATGGGTCTTTGCCCAGGGTGGCTCCAAACGCCCCGTCCATGTTGAAGGTTGGCGGTGTGGCGCTGACAGGCGTCAGCCCTGTGGCCGAGCTGGGGATGACCAGGTCTAGCCAGTTTAGGTCGCCATCTGGGTGGACCACGCCCGAAGCGGAGCCGACTGCATCCTTCCCCGTGTCCATGGTGGTCTCACTGCAGCCGTCAATGGTTGTCATGGGGATGTCGAAGGGCACTGACTGGGTCCGGCATGTTCTCTCCCCTCCAGTCAGACCGCCTCCTGCGTCACCCAGGTCCAAAGATGACATGTTGAGGTCTGTAGGATCCACCTCCATGGGCAGGTCAGAGGTTGGGTAGGAGTGCGTGACAGGAGGGGGAGGGGATGGTCCGGGTACAGGGAGCTTCAGGTCAATGGAGCCTCCACGGCCACGCACAACAGAGTGAGTGACTGTTGTTGCACCTACATTGGAGTTGTGAAGTGTTCGCTGCATGTCCCGGAACTTTGGTGTGATGGGAATTTGATCTGAATAATCCAAAACAAATACAAATAGTGAGAACTTTATTTGAAAAGGCAAAAACTGGCTACCCTTCATAAAAACAACAGACAAATGTTTAACAATTTTTTTAAATGGAAAAAAACAAAATTCTAAACAGCATATAGGCCTATTAGAGAAAGAATCACAGACAGTAGCACCGCAGAATGCATTTTTAACCACTTGCCGCCGGGGACTCCTGTTTCGGGCACCGTGTGTTTATACGCGTGGCTGGGGTCTCCGAAAACGGACAAAGGGAACTGGGCCTTGTAACAAAAGACCATACTCGGGAAAAAAAGACCAGGCTGCTGGGCATTACCGACATTTAATCACTCTCAATAGTGGAGATAATCCAGCCTTGTTTTGAAACAGTATCCCATGGTTTGGGGCATTTAGTGTGAGCGGATTACCACCGGGGACAAAAGCTCTCCACCACCGCAGCGATGAGCCACACAGCACCGCTGCATGCTAATCTGGCCCCTATTGAAAAGAGGTCAGCAGTGCACTGAGCCAGGTTCGTGAACAAAAGACAGTTGTATAACACCGCACAATCTGGGCTCTGTTTACAAGGCTGCAGGCCTGGCTGAAATATTCGGGCGTCAATGAAGGTCACCTGTCAACTTAGAGTAGTGCCTGAAGATTACTCTGTGTGGCTATAAACGACCGTTAAATGGAATGATGAATTGTTGAAGGATTTTGAAAACGGAAAAAATGATAGTCATGCCGGCCCAGCATCCTCAACGTTGAAAAATGCCCCGGTCCGAAGTGGTTAAAATGATAAATTTTTGAAGAATTTTGAAAATTGAATATCTTGAAAAAGTCCCGATTATGTGCACTGCAATTTTCAAACCACCCGGCAGCAAGTAGTTAATGAGTAAACTTTAATCAATATCTGCCTTGAAAGATGAGAAAATAAAACGTACCAGCCAATCCCTATAAATATATAAATCAGTGTCGGTTAGGCCTATCAATCGATCAACTGACCAATTAATCAACCTATCAGTCAACCACCAAATGGATCAACAAACACATGTCAAGTGATTACTAATCCAACCAACCGACTGACTGACCAAGTGACTTAACCAACCAGCCAGTCAATCAGACGTGAAACGAACCACGATGTGACTAACAAACTAGCTCACTGGCCAACAGACTGACGGACTAAACGACTGGCTGGCCAGCCTGCAAGCCAGCCAGCCAACTACATGAACAACAACCCAGGATTTGATCTCTTGCCACTACTCACATCCATGATCAACAAGAACTTCCAACAAGTCATCCAGGTCCTGGCTCTTGGTGCTCCTAGGGTCGATGTTGGCACTGTTCCCTTTGGGTGGTGATCCCACGGGAGATCCTGACACTGGACTGTTGCCTTGGCTCTGCAGAAGATAAAGTGCAAAGACAACAAATGAGGACAGACTTAAATGAAAACCCGATTAGAGGGTTAACATCGATACCAGTGTGTTTAATGCTGTGGTGAAACTAAATGGCCTATCTTATGAGCACCAAGCTGGAAGGTTTTTAGAAAAAACGGTCATCTCAAAGAAATGCATACCTTCCTCTCTTTTACCTGCCGGACAGCTTCTTCATAGTTGGGAGGAGGGTTGGCAAACGTTGGCTGAGTGATAGACCTTGTCATGCCTGATCCAATGCCCAGGACGTTCCGCTCTGTGGGGCTACTGGGTAACGAGGCGGCCTTGGGCACGACCATGCCATTGGGCAGAGACATGGACTGGTTGTCTGGGCTCTGCTGCTTACTGAAGAGGAATGGTTGGCCATTGGGTGGCGGCGAAGCGAAGGAAAACACCTTGGGCTGCTGGTTTAGCGTGTGGGCAAAATCCTTGCTGTGAAACATGAAGGCGCTGGGCTTGCTGTCTTGCTGGAGCTGGTGGGGAGATAGGGTGCCTGGTTTGCCAGCTGGAGACTGCTGCTGCTGCTGCTGCTGGGTCGAAACTGTTGACAGGTTAGGCTGCTGCAGCTTCTGCATCTGGAGCTGCATCTGGGAGAGCTTCAGCATGCGCTCCAGCTCCTGGATTTTCAACTGCTGCTGCCGCAGGATGTCACTGCTGATCTGGCCGCCACTGCTGGTGGTGGTTTCCAGTGATGAGAGGTCCATCATATCTTGGTTGCTGTTGTCATTGCCAGACATGTCCACAGGCAGGATGCTGGATGCCGGTGGGAGCGGCTGGGGGGACTCCAGCGTCGGCATGGTGGGGTCAAATGGGCTACCTTCCTGCCCAGACCCACTCATAGTCTGTTGATTGGTGGTGCTGACTGTGTCGGGGCTGCACACTGCTGCCGTCAGTGTACCTTGGAATGTAGGGGGCGACATAGGATCGAAGGCGCTCCCTGGTGACATAGGTTCTGACGTGACGGATAAGGAAGAGCGGAACTCTGGTGATATTGGGGGCGTGCTCAGTGATCCCTGTGCACTGCTGGTGGTTTCGCTGAAGGGCACATCTAGATCTGTGGAACTTGAGACCCTAGTACTCGATGTAACAGCTGTGGTGCTGACCTCGTTGGGGGAGGATGCTGACGTTGTGACCTGCTGTTCCATATATGGCCGCAGGCGCTCCACCAACTGTGGCTTGGTTCCGGACACATGAAGTCCACGATTTTTTAACTCTAATTTCAGTTCAGATACTTTCATGTCCTCCAGGTTGGACAGGCTGCGAGGTTTGCCCTGCGAAGCAGCAATGCTGGGCTTGGTGTCAGGCTGCTGCTGTTTAACAGTCACAGGTGCAGCTTGTGCGGGCGCCGCTGGTGCAGCAGCTGGAGCAGCGGTTGTTGTCACTGTGGAGTTGGAAGAAGTGTGCGCGGAGGTGACTGGAGTATTGGAGGAGGAGGCACTGGTGGTGGTGTGTTTTTGGTTGGCTGTGTTGGGTAGGATCAACTGCTGCTGCTGGAGGAGTTGCAGCTGCAGGTACAACTGCTGCTGCATGAGCAATAGGTTGTAGGGATTATTGACTGTACTGGCCTGCTGGACCTTGCTGGACTGCTCGTTGGGCGGCTTGTACTCGTGGAACTTGATCTCCTTGGGCTTGGGCCTCTTAGTCTGCTTTTTGCGGGGCTGCCTCGGTGAAGGGGTCACCTTGCCACCTGAGGCCAGGCTGATGTTGGACACGGCTGAAATGGGTGTGAAGCTGTTGCTGGTGACTGGTGGAGGGCTGATCAATCCTGGCTCCTGCTTGATGGTGATGAATGCCTGACCTGCCTTGGGTGAGACCAGCTGGGAGGGACTGCTGACACTTGCCTGGTGCTGCTGTTGCTGCTGCAGTTGCTGCTGTTGGGCCTGCAGAGTCTTAGAGTTGTCTCCAAAGGCGCTGGAACTGTGTGCAGAGGGTAGGCTACCAGTGCTGAGTTGTGATTCGGCCTGACTGACTTCAGACTGTGAAGGCGACAGAGCCTCATCACTGAAGCCTTCTTGGCTGTCTTCCTCAAACTCAAAAGGATTACTGTCCAGGCTGTTCGTCTTCAAAAACTTCACTTTGCCATCTGTGTCAAGAAAATGACCCAAATATGGCATTAGAGATGTCAGCAGAAGATTATGACTGCTAATAGGGATTTACCGATATACCAAAATCTTACTGTGGAGTTGCTGTAAGATTTTGGTGAAAAATTCAAAGCACCTACTGTCTTAGTCCATTGTGACCAAGATTGAAGAGTGTCCTTTAGTCTTAAAACCTGCGCCTATTGGATTGTTTGAATCTTCTGAGATGCTCACAGTTGCTGCCAAGTAAAGACCCACATAGATGGGCTAAGACTCATCAACCTGTCTTGACTGCTCTGGCTGGTGAGCGCCCTCTAGTGCCCAAGCTTCCCTCCCTCTCTGCCTGCTATGCCCTCCTGGCCTGCCTCACCTTTGACAGCTTGCTCCACCAGCGCGTTGTCTGTCTTCAGGATGTTGCCCTCGATCAGCTCCAGTGGGCCTGGCCTGTTCTTGATCTTGGTATCCAGATCTTGCTCTAGACGGGACCGTTTGAGCCGCTGCTGGGTGGCGTTCACCAGCGGGTCTACATTGGTGTCTGGAAAAGCACATTTAAGATGAATGCATCAGGGTAAAGACTGTTAAGACAACATGGGTAGCTCTTGGAGGATGATTAGGCTACAAACACAAGTCTACCTTTAAGTTTAGATTTGTGCATGAAAGAGAATAAAATCTTCTGTTTGCTTTCAATATGTAACACACACACACACAAACTAAATTCCTAAAGAGTTTTTTTACATTTTAAAAACATAAAAAAATATGTAGACATGCATGGTTCTTCAACTTTGGGACAAATTTCTGGCGCCGGTTTTAAGAATCTGACCAATTTAACACTCTGGACTGTGACCCAATGCAACCATGAAAGCCCACAATATAACCTCCCATTGGAATTCTTTGCTTCACAACCAATGGGATCAGGGTCACCTACAGTGCCCCACAATCCTGACACATGCCACGACAGTTCTGATTGCGATGGGGTGGGGGGGTGGGGCACTATCTCCCAAGATTTAATTGAAACTCTTCCCCTTTTTGTCTGCCGCTTCCTCTTCGGGAGGACAGTTTTAATTACCAACTGGCACAGCCGGTCTAAGTATCACAGTGAGTAATTGGTAATTTGGCAGGGACTTGATTAAAATAATTAACAGGATTCCTGTCATGAATTGTCAACCGGTTATGATGAGGACATCATTAAGGGATTAAATGCAAGCTTCAACAAAAAAATTGTCAACTTAGTTGTACAAAATGAGCAACACGTGCTGGCTGGAAATGCTACAAGCATTCCGTAACTTGCACGTGGGGTTGACGTCTTTGATGGTATGTGAAAATACACCGGATGAAAATAAACCCAGAGCAGGGCCCTGCAACGTCTGTGGAAATACAAAAAGATTTTACACGCCATGCATTGCTGCCATCCAGAGAATATATCTCAAGTGTGAGTAACAGAGGATCGTGTGATTTCAATTAGCGAGTCTGTTTAACCCTGCTCACCTTCAGGAACACAAACGACTAACACAATTTTCAGAAATAGGAGACTCCCTATATGATCGGCATAAAAACCCTGTAATATATTGAACGTAAAGAATCACACAGTGGTATGGAAGCAACAGAGGTGTCTGTCAAAAGATTTGTCATCTGGCAAAGTCATCTGGGAGAGCGATTCCCATCTGCCCACTTCTGCAGCAAACAGAGCGCAGAAGGAATCTGGTCTCGGATGAGCTGCTGGGGCAAACGATGGCCCATCAGAACAATGAAACGTTTGAGACGAGACGCGAGGCTTGCCCCAAAGTGGAAGCCAGCCTGCTTGTCCTTGGAGAAAGGATCTAGCAATTCACACAGTAGACTTGACGTAGCATGACTGGCAGATTCTTAAAGATATTTCCAGGCAACATTTTCTCCTTTTTTCCCTCCCTCCTTAAAACGAAGATCATCTGCGTGGAGTCAGTGCTATAAAAAAAGACGACCTTTTTTTTCTGCATGTATAACTTTTGATAACAAAAATCTGGGAAAAGGCAAATCCCTTTGTGGATTTTAGTTGGGAGTTCACAGGCCCATAAACTATGATTTTTAAATGCAAACTGCAATGAAATCCTTCAAAGTTGAGAAACACACACAACCACCCCTCAATTTGATTTTGTTAAATGATTACAGCAATGTGTCTTCTATCCCATATGCTGCTTCCTCATGAAATTGACTTCACAAGATTATTCACATTTTTAAAGTTCTCGCAACACTTCCCGAGCTGACCGGAACCAGCCCAGTTCCAAACATACAAAGAGTGCTTTCCCTTTGGCCCGTCTTGTCCTCTCTATGCTAACTGCCTACCTGCCAAGATGTGCTGATTGACAAGGTGTGACTTCTCGGGACGAAGACGGATCTTTCTCTGCAAGCTGTCCCCAACCTACAAATGAAAAAATGACACAATTGATAGACTAGATGAAACTTCCTTTCGACAGTCCGATAATCGAGCAACTGGCGCCCAGTGAATCCTGGTGCTGAGAGCCAAGACTTGTCCATTACACAATACGACCACAACTCCAGTGTCGGGAAAAAGGCAACAGGTACACGTACCGACTCTGCATGAAATCAAGTGAAAACAGAATCTGTGGTTTCAAGGAAGTTACTGTACATGCAGGATGTGAGAGATCAGATCTTGAGTCACCTTCTAAACCTGATGAAAAATATGTATTTTCCTGACAGAAAATACCAAATGCAGAAAATACGCAATACACATGTCCATGGCAACTAAGGCTAGGTCTATTGTCTGTGTGTCTTAGCAGTTTTTCCAATGGAGTGAAGACCTAGACCTAGCTCTAGACAACAGATTCAGATTCAACCTGAGATTAGTATCAAGTTCTTCTGTCCTCATGATCTGAAATATAAATGCAGAAGAGACATGTTGGAGTTTAAAAATTCTGGGGTATTGCCACCATTGTAGAGCAAAGCAATTCTTAAATTGTTGCAAACTCTTTCCAAAGAGGATGAAAGCTGGGCCCACCAGCGGAGAAATCTCCCAAAGATCCCCTTAGGAAGTCACACTTATTGTGATATGTTATCTTGTGTTTACCTTCTTCTTATCCGACCCCCCTCCATTCCAAATGCTCAATCAATATCTTTTTTTAATAAACTGCTTCTTAATAGCTATATAAAATCCTGTAAGTTTAGTAACATGGTTGATGGAGACAACAAAGTACCATCTGAATAACAGTGAATTAAAGTGGAAACTAAATGAATTAAGAAACTACTTTTGGAGGAAATTAACTTGTGTAAAAATTGAAGCAACTATAAATCTGCAATACTCTTAACTACCTTTTCAGAATGTAAACAGGTCACTTTTCAATGCACAATTTTTATAGAGGACAAAAAACAAATCACAACACAAAGGGACATTGAGCGGGCAGTGGGCTTTTTCGTTTGAACGTTAAGCTAACTTTATCCCAATTGAAGGAGTTCTAACTGAAGTAAACGGCACCTGAAAAAAATAGTGTGGGAAAATCTTTGTTTAAAAAGAATGGTCTAACTTGATTTAATATGTTACATCAATGAGGATTTGGAAAAACAAACCAACTCCAACTGGTGAATTAGTCAATGGTGCATCTGTGTAACACACTGGTTAGAGACAGTTGGCAATGCCATCCAGCTCTCCTGCCCCCCCCAGCCACACAACACACGACAGCTGTTGGATCTCAGGGGGGGGGGAAGGAAGGGTCCCCCACATCCAAAACTTCTAGAATCTTTTCTTGACCTGATGCTTGCTACAAAGCTCCCAACTTTGGGATGGCATCATGCACCAAGGATCTGAGGATAGGTTCTCCTTGCCAAATGATGACAGTCTGGACTTAGTGAGATGCGATCCAAAAAAAATTCAGGGATTGATTCTTGGGCTGTGCACTCATGCACGACAAATAAAAGTTATCAGTTCCACAACAGGCACTTTAAGAGCAGCTCTGAGGACAATTATGAAGGGGTCTGCAATTCTGATACCTAAAAACATGTGTAGTCCTGACACGCAAAGTGCTTGATCATCTATGTGTAAACACTGTAGACATGCGCTTTGCTTCAAAAGCAGCAGTTCCTGGAAAGAAGGGATGAAACAATGATCCAGTTCCGTACTCTAATAGTGCATGCCCAAACTGAAATGCGTCTAAGCAACACATTTGTGCAAAGTCGGTTTTATCACTGCTGTCATATGCTGACTCATGCCCGTGCTTTGTTCCCAAAAGACTTTGCCTGTATGAAATACCGAACTGGCTCGTTCAACAGAATGTTTATCTACATAAAGCCACTGATAAGCATTGATCTTATTAGGAACCGGGGGAATGGGTCAAGGGGACAATTTTCTGACCTTTACCTGAATAAATATGGATTCAAAATCAAGGCCGTCACCAAAGCACAACCAAAACATTCAGCCCTACACCATCATGGCCAATATCCTCATAATGCATGAAACAACACACACCTTCACCGCATGCCCTCTAACCATCTGTCTCACAAAACGGTGACCCGCAAGTTATTCCGACAATTGGATTTGGGAAATTATCCTAGGATTTGGGGCAATGGTTTGGCTCAGTTTTCTTTTTAAAGCCATTTGGCCGGTGGCTCACTGAGTATTCTCCTTCTCAAAATAGACTGCAACCAGACACTCATAAGCCAGTGCAGCAAAACCTTTTCTCTGTGTTTCCTTGTTTCCAGTACAGTTGCACGTGTCTTTGAAATTGTCACCCGGTGATTCCGGCTGACAGTTCATATTTTGACATTTCCAGCAGGTAGATGGTGTTTCAGGTAGATGAAGTTTCAGGGTCCCCGGTGGGCGCTGGGAGATTTCTGCCACCAGTGCAGGGCGTGTGTGGCATGAAGTACTTTGCCAGACTTAAGTCCATGCCTTCTGCATTCTGGGCATTGGTAGCCTTTCGCTTCGGCAGGTGAGGGGGGCAGGGGCGAACCCCGCACTGGTAGTGGCACGGATGGCATTCAAGACGAGCACCCAAGAAATGGCACAGGAAGGATATCGATTTCTGATGTATTTAGTATGAACTGAAATCCCATGTTTCCCTTTGGAAAAGGGGAACCCTCCTAATTTGTTTCAAATGCCATATACTTAGGAGCAATAATACAACTAGAAAGTCGTAAACCATCTGGCCAAACATCAAATACCTACACATGTACAATGATCAAGCCTAATAGGCCGTAGTTGTGGGAGACCCAATTTCAGGCATATTCCAGAACGTATTGTATACATTTGAAACCCTTAATGGGATGGTACCAGGTGATTTTGGGGGTCGGAATGATACCTTAGAATAGAGTCTGGTTTTTCAAATAAACACGCTTTAACCGGTGCGTTGGGAAATCTGATTGAAATTGGGTCCCCTATGAATACGGTCTATTGCACCAGCCAGTTCCTACCAGGACCCTGACGGTGTGTATGAATGATAAGCATGCTTTAAGCCTTCTGCACAGAAAGGACGTTTTCATTTGAAAACGCACAAAATCCTGGTGAAGAGAAAGCGTCTTAGGTCAATGTTCCCCTGACAGAATGCCCCTGGGCGCAGATGAAGAGTCCTCAATGAAAATTAGCTCTTGCATTTTCAACATTAGAGGGCGCCATATCAACTACAGCAGTAAATCCTTCGCGACAAGGGGCCTACCAATAATTTCATATGCATTTTTGGTTATATCCAAGCATCATCCTGGTTGTCCATCCATGTAGGAAGAAAACCTCCCCAGGGTTTTAAATATCATCAACTATCACTGTGCATCTACTTCTCCAGCTTTACTGGGTGGAATTTGCTGAATGGATAACCTTTGAGAATGATAAAAGATGGGATTTGAGGAATTTGACAAATGCAAGATCAGAAATTTGTTGTGTACAGATAGAAATGACAAGATTTCCTCACTCTGTTACCTTATAATTTCCTCCTATCAGTAACTTACAAACTGGTAGATAAAAAAGAAAACAGGAATTGCCAAAAACGATGATACAAGGAAACCTGTATCCTGAGAACATAAGAAATATTCCTTGACCACCAGTCACATCAGTGAGGAGAAATGGATCCAAGAGGGCGTTAGACAGGCAGTCTGGTATCCAGCCAGACTCTGCCTGGGGCATTCCACCAGTAATCTCATTACAGTTGGGATCGCAACCTTGCCTATTCCTGCATTTTCAGCTACGTTTCTTTGTTTCTTTTCAAATCGGCGGGAGTTTTTCCCTTTCTAGTATAATAATCTATTAAGCTGGTGACTGCAGTTGTCGGGAAGTCTTCGGGGAGTTGAGGAATGCTGCGAACCCGGATTGGGTAACATTCACTGGGGGTTTGCATTACATGTGCAGTCTCAAGTAGGAGAGAAGTTCTAGTTCAGTCACTTCAGACGGTGCACAAGACTGCAAAGGATGGTGATGAAGGGGTCGAGGGGAAAGGTGATAATTATGAAGACAGTGATGAATGAGAACATGACTAATGAGACGGTGACAATGCAGTGATGCAACAGAGGGCATGCCGACGACGGTGACAGAAATCGTGCGTGACAGTTACAGTGACCATGCTGGTGGAGACCACGTTGGTAATGACAATGACAACAAAGGAAGTCCTGATAACAGCAAAGACGGTGCTAGCGTTGGTTGCTCTTGCAGTGAGACACAGCTCATTATGAGAAAGGGAACTATGAATTTTGGATGGGATGCAAGAAACAGCAGAGGTCGGGGGTGGAGTCTGGAGGGAAAAAGAGGGATGCAACAAGCCTCCAAATTTCCAAGGAATTAACGTTTGCTTTGATGACCACCTCTCTCTAATTTGTCCCTCGGCCACTGCTGGTGTAAAGTCAAACCCAGAAACCTCCTGAACAGCACTGTGACTTCCCAAGTTTCTCCTGACAAAAGCAATCCAATCTCAACACACTACACATTTGACCTCACAGTCAGGTTCACACTACAGATTAAAGTCACCCAAACCCAGACCACTGGACCAATGTCCAGTACAGCGGCTGTCTACACCTACAGCGGCTGTCCAGACCAACACCTGCATCCTGTCAAATTAGGCCCCTGTCCTATTAAAGCTAAGGGGGCACCATCCAACCTTCTAAATCAACTCCCAACAACAACACCACATCAGAAGTATATGATCCAAAACACACTTTTTGCTTGTAGCTTTTACACTCCTGTTGAAAGACACATATATGGCTCAGTTAGTAGCTACAACTGCTTGGGAAAAAAGATAAGCTAATTGAATAGTACATAAAAATTTGAACAGCCCTGCTACAGGAATATTTTGGTAAGAAAATGGGGGGGGGGTTGACAGACACAAAAAGGTACAAACAAAACAAAACAGAACAGAAACAAAAGAAGTTCAGTTTGCAGATACCTTCAAAGTTAACAAATGAATTTCAGAATGGGAAAAGCAATACCATGCATCCATTTAATGTAAATCAATTTTTGTGCTGAAAAGTGAAAGCTAGGGAAAAAAAACCAAGCTGCCATTTGAATTTAGAAGCCAAAAAAGTACAAATATTAGAATCTGATCCAACTGGTTCACATTCTGCAAACAATTCTATGGAAATATCACTGTAATTAACTATCAAATGAAGAACTCAGAACTGTATCAAGTATTTAAGCACAATGACTTTTTATAAACACCGGTAGGTCTTGATGTAAGTCACAACCACTTTTACATGAGTCATAAAAATATTTAGCGAGTGTGAGAAACATTTTTTGGAAATGACTTCAGCGATGAATAAATCAAAACAGGATTCCAGTTACCCGTCATAAAGAACTCTGCACATCAACAAACTAGTGACTTGAATACTGTGGTATTTTGTGAAAATTCAATAGTCAGATGGTTGGTCTGAATTCCTGGCAGGGAACACCCTGGAATGTTGCACTCATTCTGCCCACAGCCCAGGGCTCAAGGAGAACAGGCTGGAGAAATTCAATTTTGCTCTCCCCAAGAATTGCTGAAATTATTACCGAATGTGGGTTCCATCTGGAAAGGAAGCTGAGCCCCCCCCCCAAATTTCACTGCTACATTTGGGGGACATCCAGAACAAACATCTCTTTATTAATATATTGACGATTATTATTTTCCCCCCCAGAGCAACTCTCTGGTCGAGAATGACACGACTTAAGTTTGCCAACGTGATCATATTCCTGGTGCAGAAAACATGATCATATTACCGGTGCAGAAAACAAAGGTCGCCGAATTCTGGTCCAAGTCCATTCTAATCAATTATCAACACATAGGATATCACACAAATCTACATGTGAATTCATCTCAATTGGAAAACCCTGAGAAAAAAAATCTTTTTCCCAAGAAAAAAAAAAGAACCAAGTCCAGGAGCTGATGGAAAAAAAACAAGCTACGGTTGCTGAAATTAGGATTGACCTAACAAATGCTGCACAAATGCAAGCTGAGTAGTCTAATGGTAGAGATGTTTGTCCTTGCTTGCTTGCAGGAGGTTCTAGGTTCAACCCCACCCTGGGTTACCTTGGAACCTTTAACAGAGGAATTCAGGCTGGACTGGTAAATGCACACGGGGGAGGGGGGCGAAACCAGCGCAGGAATAGTGCCATACTGCGTCAAAATACTAAAGGGATAGCATCTTAAGAGACCATCGTCAGTCGAAGAGAGGCATAGCTTTCACACACATAGCTTCAGATACACTGAAGAGGGACACACTATACGTATTTTTGAAGTCATAAATAATTAACCAAGTCTAATAATTTTTAAAGCCAATTCAGACCCAATTATGGGCGACCGCTGAGGACAGCCCACCCAAGCAGACAACCAGACCGACCAAAACACAAACCTAGGCCATTCTTGGCACAAAGTTGTGTCTGGCTCTCACCTCAGTCTGTGTTTTCCCTAGGATGTCTCTCGCTCTCTTTTTTTTCATGGGGCGATTGCTGGTGTGGCCCTAACACTAACAAATTACAACAGCTATGAAAATATTGGGCTTAGGTGTTAAGTCTGGAGGCCAGGGGGTTAAGAAATGGAGTAAGTGGTTTATAATTGGGTGCGTGAGGCCTCATAATCCATGGTACAACGCCTCTGTAATATCATCATCATTGTCACCCCTTTGAGCTTGTTGATTACCGGTGGGGGGGGGGCAATTTTCTTCAGATGGAGTCCTAAGAGAGGAAATTTATTTTCATACCCCAAGGATAAAGAGGGGGGGGGCAGAAGGCTTCTGGAAGGGTGAGAGAAATAAGAAGGGAGGGTAAGGGGTTGGGTTGAGGTAAATTTCAGGTGGCAATGCATCATCAGGATAACAAGCAATCTTCAGGATGTGTGTGTGTGTGTGGGGGGGAGGGGGAGCCGCAGAATTTTGGATTCACCCCACGAGTCAGGATGTTGTGGGCTGGACTGTGCCAGAGGGTATGCTGTGCTTCCTGGACAGTAATGGCAATACAGCAACAAACAAGAAGGGAATGCTTACTTGTGAGTCATGTTACGTCTGAGCTCACAGATACCAGAATAAAAGGGGTCTAACAAAGGCCTCGGTAGAACAACAAAAATCAAATCTAGGTTTCTTTTTCATTCGTGGAAGGGGAACGTTTGATATTCCCTGTGGGAAGGATGGAACAAACACACACAAAGCATTAGGACAGCAGATGGCGAAGAGATGAGTAAAATCACTGATGAAGTGAGGAAGATGTTGTCTGTCCCTCCCCAAGTGCGACTTGGAGGGGGGTTGCTACAACCCCCCCAGGGAGGGGAAGTTGTTAGGCCATGAGTGGTTTTCCCAGGATGTTTGGGTCTTCAAACAGCCAGCTTCTAAAAACAAAGCATGAGTGTGTCAGTAACGATAGGGAGGGAATCTAAAAAACAACTTTTGAATGTGAGAGGAGTTTGTGTGAGGAATCAGACAATTACATTTAGAAGTCACGAACTGAAGTTTTGATTTTTGTTTTTCAGCCGATTATTCTCTCTGCAAGTTGGGCCAGAAGTCTCCAATTTGTCGGCAAATGCCGCTCCCAGCCGGGACTGAGACGAAAGTGCTGACGTTTATTGTCACTCACTGTACCTGTACGTCACGCTACTTCTAGTGTTTCCCCAGTCTATGGGGGGATAAAAAAGAAAGAACCTGACACGCCGCAAACCCTCCGCTATAATCCGCCCTTGTGATGAGATACAGTTGCAGCAGACAGCCACTTGGTACCACCAGGGATACAGTATGGTGATGTCAGCCACTGGCTGCATTAGTCAGGTGCTTGTGGATCAAACAAGAATAACTTCAAAGTTCTGAATCATTCCAAGGTTCCTATCGATGTGCTTATTTCCAATGTTTCCTTTGGGCGAAGCAAAGGTTAACCCTAAGCAACGATTCTCACATGTATAAAACAATTGCACCATGAAAAAAAAATGCTTTGGCAGTAAATTTGCTCTCCAATCACATGGATACCTCATTATTCAGTTGCTTTTCTTTTTCCGTTCTCCACAGAGCCACATTTGTACCCGACTCTTGCATGAATTGCGTACGATTTCAACATATCATTTATCCCCGTCATCAGGGCAAAGTCATCAGTAGCCCTGTCTTGACTGAGTAGCAACCAGGGTGGCATGGACGCCTGACCTTGCGTTTGTTGTTTGAGTGCAGTCAACCACAAAAGTACAGGATACAAACAAAGCCCTCAGGTAATCACCCCCTTCACTGGGCTGAAAAATTCAAGTGTGAAAGAGGAAGTCCAGCCTCGGACACAAGAGAGTTGGAATGGGCACTGAGTTCAGTGTCTATGGCAGTTTGGACCAGATACTGAGATGCTCTTGCATTGTGTCCAAACAACATAAGCATCATTCAACTCTGGAAAACAGGCTGTACACCAAGAATTCAACTGAGAAAAAAAGGCAAAAAACAGCTTATATCTTATTCTTTGTCATAATCAATAATACTTTTCCATCCAAGAATCAATAAGATTGAAGATGACGATACATGGTGCAGTTCATATTCTTTTTATTTGTTCAGGTATTTATAGCATTTGTAAGGTGAATACAAAATACCACCTTTTGATACACTTTTTTAAGTTCTTGTGATGAGTGAAATTTCTGGGTGTTAACAGAAGGACACCACTAAGATAAACAGTCTTTCTGCAGTGAGTCGCCGGATGACAGCGGCAGTAAGGAAGTGCTCGCAACCAATTGGAGACAAAGGAATGTCAGCACAGTTGGAGAGGGAACCCACTCTGGAAAATATGATGCTGCTCAAATAAGTAAATTATATATCGGTTGGGAAAATTTTAGCTACCTTTTGTTTGACTGTGACCACAGATTGTTCAGTTGAGTTTTCGTGTGTATGAAAAAAAGGCAAAAGTTCCTGAACTCCATCTGGATTGAGTAAAAGAAAATTATACTGAAAGTGGGTCGTTGGGATTAATTTTGACGATTCAATTATTTATTTGTAAGTGTAGGAACCTACTCACTACAAGTGTACGGAGGGGTATATTCATAATACTGCTTTTGCATAGACAAGTCAAGTGATCAAGCCTAAAAGAAAATAGTATCACTGTTCTTCAGTGCAAGACTGTAATATTTTTGCAAGGAAACAATGAAAGAAATGTAAATTTTAGGCCGTGTCCGAACATTACAACCAAGGCTATTTCCACCTACACTGACAGACATCACCCGGTAGTGGCTGCAATAACTTCCTAAAGGTGTGTGTAATTCTCTCATCAACAGCCACTTCATTAGGACACCTGCCTTGGGTATAGACCTTTATCATCATGCTGTCATGTTTGTCCTGTTCCCTGCAGACCCATTGGCAACAGTAATACAACGTTACCTTCCCCTCCAGCCTCAGTTTCACTACATTGCTTTGAATGGTAGGAAAGCAAGATGGCTGCCCTATGATAGAGGTCTATATAGACAGAAAGCCCCACAGTTAACTTCAAGGAAATCCAGCAGGGCCTATCGGGTGAGATTCGAGCCTGTGTCACTGTAAGTGGCTGGTGTCTGGCGGGAGCACCACTGTGTCAAATCCTGCCAGTCAATGGAGACCCAATGCAAGCTACTGGAATAGGTACAGTCACAGTTGGGTTGACCTTTGACATATCAGACACAGCTCCTTTAAACTCAGCCATGCATTTCTCCATTTCTTCCGTACGCACCCTGCGAAGCAGAGCACGGCAGCATTTTTGGGCGGCTGCATCACTCTCCGGAATGTTAGACAAAAGACATTGATGTCCGTCATCAATGTTCACTCCATTTAACATCACTCTAGCATGACATACCACGGGGAGGAGGAGGAGAGACTAGAAACGACCCACCGGATTGGAGGAGAAATGAGCCGAACAGGACCCAATTCTTGATTCGGTTACTTCAATGAAACAGGAAAAGTTCTCTGCAAAAAAGGAGTGCCCAGTTTTTCTTTTCACCAATGCAGAGTGTATCCATCAAATGGTATTTCATTATAGTAATGATGCAAAATAGACTCAAGTCACAGTAGCCAAAAAGGCTTCACGAACGGACAAGCTTAGGTCAATGAGTTCTTCACACTATAAACAGATGCAGTCTATTTATGCAGCATCACGAGTTTGAATTCTCATATTGCAGAACATTTTTCAAAATAGAAAAACGGAGATATTTTTACGTAGATTTATTTTAGACTAGAGGCACAACAGACTGCTAGTTAAGCATGTCGGGAGCTAATAATAACCAGATTCTATTTCTGGTTGGGACGGTTCCAGTACGTGACAGCATTGCTGTCTGGCTGTAGACAGGCTGCAGACAGCACACAAGGCTATTTTTGAAAAGAGAAAAATCCGCAGAGGAAAAAAAAAAGGAATGCGATAAAGGGAAGCAAAGAGAAAGGTGGCTGCTACGGAGCCGGCTGTTGTTAGTGGGACATCTTGAGGAGATGGAAAGATCCAAACCGGATGTTTCCAGGTTACGTCAAGCTGCTTCCAGGCTTCACAGATGCTGCATAGCTACATATAGGTCAGGCTCACAGCACTGTCGGTGCACTTAAGCGAAATTCTGTTTGTCAATACAACACTGGTTTATAGATGAGTAAGGATCAGGATTTAGAGGAAGCACAGCAAGATTCCGCATTATTTAAAAAACAATGACTGTAAAAAATGTCACTAAGGAGCAACAGTTCAGATACAAACAACTCAGCATGCAACATGCTACACCAACCTTGGCTATATAATCACTGGTAAAAGCCATTTGAATGTAAGACAATTTATGTATCATTTATTCAAAGATATATGACTAAATTATGAAAATGTTGGCAGTGTGAATCAGTCATCAGTCAGTAATAATCCCCGTCCAGACAAGCTTTGCCTGAGTATTTTTGCTTAATTCTACAGCCAATGAGAACCCTGTATCTGACGGGATTTTCAATTACAACCAACCAGGTACCAGAGTATGAAGATCTCACATCCCCGGACACTGTCACACCAACTGATCCTCTAAGCAAAGCTAGAAGACATACACAACACAGCTTTATGTACTACTGCACGACGCAGAACACCTACTGCATCAATTTTTGCTGATAAAGTACTCAAACTTTTTTTGCGCCATTATGTGCAAAGGGTTTCTGTGAACCAAGGGAGCACAAAATTTCAAGCATCAAACAGGTAAAAACTAGGAAACCGGCGAAAGTAACAGTGCCAGAATTAAAAAAAGAAATGATTCAAAGAGTTTTCATTTTGAAATTGGATTTTTTTCACAGTGCTTCATAACTACGGCTTCTTGATTCCAAAAACCTTTTTGCTGAGTGACGATGGCACATACAAGTGAGATATAAGAATGACACCAGGTACATGTAAGTTACCTTTGCTCTTTCTAGCCTTTGACGCTGCTCATGGAATCCTGGTGAAGCTTTTAGAGCTGAAAAAAAAAAAACCAATTCACATCATTAAATGTCTTTGAAAGTGTAGGTTTAAGTTAGGACAGACGGCATCTTGATTTTTAGTCAACTCACAGTACACCAAACACTGTCTACAGTTCTAATAATCCGTTGCTTATGAGTATGCAGATTTCGTTAAATTATTAAATTTAAATCTGCTTATGAATAATCAACAACAATGCTTTCATTGGCAACTTGACATGGTGTATTTTCACTTTCAGAGCATCTGGCTGCTCCAATAGAACTCAATTATCATTTGCATGAGTAACCCAGGTTCCCCCTAAATGTTCCGCCGTTATGACTATTTTTAGATATTCTCTGATTGGGCAAACCATCTCAGTTAAACAAAGTCACGGCCTTTGTTACTAGATTGAGGAGACTGCAGGAAGTGAGTGGTACTGCGCGTGGCATGGAACAGGACCACTTACAGGATCTGGCACCCTGCACTTGAACCGATATTCTGATGTCCATGTTGAGTCCGTAAAGTACCGGTATATTCCCAAATTACGCTGAGAGAGAGGAGTGCAGTTATCAGACTACAGGATGACACAGGGATGTTCACTGAGTCAAAGTTCCATCGCTACGGGCACTGTAAATTGATTTAAGATATTTCTCAATTTTCCACTAAAGCCTGGTCCTCGCCAGGCTTTCAAGACTATCCTAAATAAAACTACCGCTACGCTCATAACGTTTTATCCCCCTGGCCCGCCCTAATGTGCAAACCCACCAACCATTCTCAAGAATGTGCGGGATTCTTAGCAGGCAGAAGGCATATATTGGAATACCTGGTATTTGAGGAAACTTCTGGAAACATATTTGGGGGGAGCTTTATCTTTTGGTGGGCAATGAGACAAATGAAGAAGATTCCTGGATGTCATAAAAGAAAGCATTATAACAGTTGTTGCTGGGGGGGGAGCTATGCATAACAGGCATCTATTTGTGGCAGGTGACATCACGGGCAGTGGATGTCATTGGCTGCTGTAAAAGCGGCGGAAGGAGTTGCGGCTTGTGGAAGTATGCCGTGGCTATCTGTCTGATGACGTCAAAGCCCGGCACAATCAATGTCTCACTACGATCTCTCATTTCTCGTCCAACGGTATAAAAAAAGAAGAAGCAAGACAGGAAGGGGAGGGGGGGCAAATGGAGTAAAAAAAAATCAAGGATCGTAGCCACGAGGCAGGAATCAGATGTAGAGACTGTGGATTCTGGTATGCCTGGTATGCGCTACGTCAGACTGCGGACCATGTTGTTGTAATGGGCTTACAAGCGCTGAAGCTTTAACCTCAATGACATAATTTTTCTCCTGCACCCCCTCGTCCACGGAGCACTACAAGACAATGATGGTGGTGCAGGCCCAGCTCCGTATGCTGGCAGCTATATTTATCATCTCCATCACTGATAATACTCGACCGTAGATAAATATATGCACGGCATCATAACTTCCTCGGCTTGGCCTCAAGGCCACAGGAGATGGTCCACAATAAGTTTGAGGACTGCAGAAACTACTTTGAATACTGTGTCTTACTCCGGATGCATTTGAGCAGTATATGGCAGTAGTTTGTGAGAACAAATGTCCACAGTGAGCATTTTTATTTGAGTTCAAGGACAACACAGTTTAAGAATCACTCATTTCTAGGTATGCTACAAGAGTCAACAAAACGCTTTGCAAATTAAGAACTTGAGCAAAGTAACAGTTAAAAGAACAATATGTTGTCAAAAATGACTTGGAATTGCAGCGTGGTTAGCCATGACCAATTCTGATTTTATAGAGTTTAAGAACTGTAGGAACTGGAACAAAAAGATACTTACGAGGCATAATTCCTTGGCTGACAAGTTCTTCCCTGGGGCGTCTGAGCTTGAGTCGTAAAGCAAGTACTGTTGAAGAAAGAGAGAGCAAAGAACAAAATCAAAGATTTGTTCTCCTTTAGCCTCAAAACTAATGGCTGAGGGGCAGAATAATGGTAAGCAACTGTCAAACCACAGTGAAAATGTACCCATTAAACATTCTGCATTTTTGGAACTGGTGCTCTTAGGAAACAGTTCTACACAATCAAAAACTGAAGACAAATTGCTCCACTTTGCTTATTTCCTTCTAGAAAGGACTCGTGCTGAAAACTTGGCAATCCACATTGGTCCAGAGGTCATTGACATGTGGAACACTCAAAGGAATGCATGCGCATTCAGGTGTACATTTCTCGCAGGCCACAAACAGTATCCCTGTTCTGTGTTATGTGGACCTTTTCCTCCAACAGCGGCCATCAATGCACTCAGTGAAAATCTACAGTTGTGATGCCAGACCGCTGCATGTCACTTCACAGTTAACATGGCTTACCAAAATAAAAAAGCTTTTGGGTTTATCCCAGGTTACAGGACGGCATCAAGTAAGCACAAGTTACATGGACTCCGAGGTCAAAAACTAAATCGCTGCATAAAATTCCGAGGTCCAAAGTTATTGCAGAAGACACAGCGAAAACAACGGGCTGGGGTGCAGCTCAGCCAAACGACAGACTAAAACAAAGACACGTCAGCAAGACAATGGCTCTCAACCCGGCTGGGAAAACAAAACTCTCTCAAGACACAGTGTCCTGGGATGGTACCAGGAATTTGACATTTGAGCAAGAAAGGTGACTTTCCAGCACCACGCTGTGAGTGTAACAACGCAGCGGTGGAAAAGCCGATATCTGTGTGAGAAATTTCAACTGGAGGTCTGGTGCTTTGTTTTGTTTTGAAGCATATAAGGCAAAAACCGTGGGATAGGCGCTCATTATAAGTTTGCACAGTGGGAACTTTAAACCAATAACGAGCTGAATGGGGGATATTTATCAGCCAGGAATTTTTCGGGGGGAATTCTGGGGAGATCTGAATTTGCTCAAAAAGTCTGTTTTTACTTGTCTGGCTGTTAAGCTACCCTGGATTTGATAATGAAGGGTAATTTTTATTTAGGCGCAGTTCTTTAAACAGCTTCAGGCAACAAACAGGTATTTAAAGTGAGCCGTGCAGACAGTCACATAAAATTTGACCATTTTTTGGCAGATTCAAACAAACTCAGTTGACCTTGTGGTACATGTGCCTTCACTGTAAACAGGAGGTCACAGGCTTTAGTCCCACCCAAGTAAACTTGAGAAACTTCTTCAACCAAGCTCTCAGAAAGCACATGTCAGTGTCAGACAGGACTCAGTATTAAAAAGTACATCTCCCGATGCCAGTGTTTCATCTCATGATGTATCTTTGCCAGCTACAAAGTCAAAACTGAACAATAAAATTTACTGATTTCCAGGTTCAAGAAAGTAACGTTCAACACCACTTTAGCCACATTCCATGCTGAAAGTATATTTTCAGTTCCTCACAGGTGAAGTACAAATACCCTGATCTACCCAGGTACAAACAGGTCAGCACATTGAAGGGGTCATTATGAACTGACCTTTGACAAAACCTCTCCAACCTCCTAGTGGTTAAAAATACAATAGCAGGGATCAGCAAGTTTGGAGCCAAAGGCTTGCCCATATTCTTCTTCCCCGTAACACAAGTCAGATGCTCAGGCAGGCTTAGGTAGACAGTTACCCCAGTAAGGTCTCAGTGAAGTCAGCCCTGTGCGAATGTCTTGGAAGAATCACTTCATTACTTACAGAAGCTCAACTCACGTGAAAACGTTCTCACACATTTTTCCAGTCCTGCTCGATACAGGAATTTCTGCAATCTTCTTCCGTGCAGTTTGTTGATTCAGATTAATGCAGTTCCCAGGCAGGATTATCAAGTTTACCAATTAGTGAAGAACATATTACACGGGAGCCATTCATGCCCATAACACTGTGATTCGGTCATCAATGCTGCTCAACGGACATGTACAGGAACAAAGACATCCACTGTCACTTTCGATCCGTCTGAAAAGTTTCAGTGTCAAAAGCTGTTCATTTCTCCTCTTACATCACTTTCTTCCTACAAAGAAAGATTCCTGTACAACTCTTACACCGTTAATAAGGATTAAGTCAACCGGTCAAAAAAGCTGTGTGAAATTCTTTGAAATTCTGTCTTGGCAACAGACGGAACTGAAGACAAAAAATTAACTGTTGGGGTCACAAAAAAGCTGAGGATTTCAGACTTCTGTAAAAGACAAAGACAAATGAAACATTTCACACCACCGAAAAGTTTAAAGCTGTCATTTTCCCCTCTGCCCACGGTTCTCATTAGTGCTGCATCAGGCACAATCTCCAATCACTACTATATGTGGTATTTGCTCAAGGAGCTCCCTACGATTGCTCCATTGACTGGCACACATTGACCTGCTATGACACATCAAATTAATCAATGATGAATTCATCAGACTTCTCTGGGCTTCATTACAAATGAGGAATCCAAAAATTTGCTTGGTTATTTATCGTGGCTAGCTGTAAAGTTCACAGCATGTTGGCATGCATCATCTTAAATGATTAAGCTCGCAAGGACACCCCAAAAAAAGTCAATATCCACACACGAAACTAAAAATTCCAATGCTGCTTAGGGGAGAAAATTTTTTTCCTAAAGAATGACAATGAACAGTTTTCCCAATTGGTGACATGGTATCTCCCGAAACAAGCTTTCCCCTTGATACCGTCAAACTCCCTGGGGATGTGGTGATGGAGCGGGTTATTCATAATGCCTTCACCTGCTCCCAACTTTTCTTGTTTAAGGCTCCAATTTTTAAGACAACCTCAAGAATGCTGGCTTTCACTATCTCCGATGAAGGAAACATGGTAAATTCCCTGCCCTCTTCACCACAAACTCATTTGAATCAATGCCCACATTTTACAAGTCTCTAGAGTAAAAATTCTTTTCTCAAATGCAAACTGAGAAGTATTTTCTGTTGGTTGGTCTCTGTTCAAGCTCTCTGCCTCTTCCCTTCTTCACCCTCTGTTGTGCCTTTCACATTCTGTGACGCTGTCATCCGGCTAAACAAATTGGGTCTAATTCTACCAAATGAGATGGTGGGATTGTGTTGCGGGTGCGTAATGGGGGGCTGGATCGGGTGACGGGCGCAAGCCTGGGCCACCTGATGGGAGGAGCTAGGGAGCCTACAGCACCCCTAGAGGGGGTGCAGTGTGTCGCAATGCATCACGGACGGGAGCTCTGGTCAGATACCAGTGAGTATAAGTATGGTTAACTCAATGACAACACTCTCCTAATGCTTCAAGCAGCTAAAGCAAATTTTGTTTAATTCAAGATGAGAGTTTCAGAAGAGATAGGGGGTAATAGACTGCCTTGGATATTGAATGAAGATGGATATCATACATGTATGTGAAATGCCAATTTTGAACCAAAACTGGAATAAACGAACTTCAGACTGATAACAAGTGATTACTGATTGGACACTTCTGGCTAATTCAGGATGCCAGATGCAGGGAGTTTCCTTCCCTGGCTTACTTACATGTAAGTGACCTTATCCATGCCATTACATTTTGCATGTTTGTGTCTCTTTATTGATCCGTCAATAGGATCACTCCTATCCCACTTTTGCTGATTATGTTAAGGAATGCACCACGTAAATGGCCACATAAAACTGTCCCATTCCCAAAACAGGTGAAGTAGTACAGTTACCCCAGTAAAGGAATTTCAAAAAAATAAACCATCCAATGGAGGATAGACTGAAAATCAGACCTTAACTTGTGCCATGACTGAAGCTGAAAGCCTTTGGCTTTTTTTTCATTCATTAGATTGAAAAATAGTTGGCCATAAATTCCTGGTCGCATATCCTGGAATTTGGGAGTAAATCCTGGAATCTAAATGAAGGCCTCAGGTCGTAAAGGACCAAAATGTGTTTTTGTTGACAGAGGTTTATTCAACAGTCCCCCCCTCCAGGGAATCTCTATTATCTCTTGGACGTGGAGCAAATTTGGTTGGGGATAATCAAATGAATTTGTCCATTATTTCTGCACTTGTTCCTAATGAAAATATGTCAATTCCTGTTAAGGAAGACGTGACATTAACAGGTAATTACCAGGGGGGGGCAAGTAGTACGATGGAAAATGACAAATTCAAAGGTACTAACCCTAGTTGCACAGGGACGCAATTTTCCTTGACGTCACTGCAAATTCAGTGATTTAGGTCAAAGCTTACTCCTCTCAGGGAAAATCTGGGCAGACCTACTTATCTTTTCCAGCATATGGTAGGGTAAGATCACACAGCTTAACATTCCTAAGGCCAAAATACTCAAATTTATTAGATTTTTGTTTTCACAAACAAGATTAGGGTGAACCCTCTACTAGACACCAGGCTCGCAATTGAAATGAAAAGCAGGATTGGATAAGAAGTGACAGCTACCGGTGGAAGTTTTTGAGAACTGTCTAGAAAAAAAAATTAAAAATTGCAATGTGCCAGCCACAAGACCACAGCATGACTGCATCTTGCTGGTTCAGCATATGTAAATCAGCAGGGTTTAGCTGACCAATCAGGATGGCCAAAATGGAGTCAGCAGTGACATGCAAATGAGTGAACCCACCCATCAACAGGTCTCCCAATAACCAATCAGATTCGCCAATGCAGTGGGTGTGATTTGTGTACACGCACACGCCATCCTGTGGAATGTGAACGAAAGAAGGGATAAGATGAATGGACGGCACGGTTGGTGTAAGGCACCCACACTATAATTGCCATCCCATAATGCTTAGTCCAGGCGATAACAGGCAGCACAATGCCTCCCTAGTTATTGCAGCTGTCTGGGTCCCGACCAGCCACGAGACCCAATGAAATCAGACACCAGTTATGATGATGGCATGGTGGTGATGCTGATGAGCACCTAGAAGGGCACCAGTTATAAAATATCTTCAATAATAACCTCCCATGATGCTCTGGGCAACTTTTTTTTGGGAGGGGGTTGAGGGTTCACTTTGGCTTTAGAAGGCTGTCTCCTTGGTCCAAGATTGTTGTCTTGCTCTCTTGAACCTGATTGGAGGATTGGTTTATGAGGACCCGGAGAATCGGAATGGAATGAGGCGCGTGCCAGGCAGCAGGTTAGGTGGGAGGTTGGGGGCCCGTAATGACCCAGTGTATGGGGTCCCTGGTCAGTGACAATGGCTAGTGACAAGCCAGGGTCAATCACATTATAGTCAATGCTGCTGTCCACTTGTGCTGTCCCATCAAAATCGATATTTATGTTGGGCTTTACAGGAATGGCATTTTTGTGTTTGGCAACCCCCAAATGACCTTTGAAATGATAAAAAATTAAAACAAATAGATGAAATTCTAAAACAAGGTCAGAGGAACAAGAGATTCAAGAATCAATCAAATAACTCATGCTTAAGGGAAAAAAGGCAAACTTTTGGGATAAAAAGAACTTATCTCTGTGATAGCCTCAAGGCTGTCACTTGAAGTTGGAACATAAATGTCCCTCTAACACTTGTTGTTCATATCTTTCTAGATCCAAAAATGCAGCAATTTTTGCGGCACTAATCTTGGTGTTCTGGATCTGGCACGATGATAATGGACAGTCAAGTAGCACTTGAGATATGATGTTCATGAACAAAACCACATAGCTGTTCCCGCTGAAGTTCGACTAAAACGTGCCATTTATGGCCATTTAGGTATTTATGTGGATTAGTTCTGTATCTGCACTTTGTCAAATTTCTTGATAACGTCCCTCCCAAAAAGTTGTTGCATGCGGTTGGTAACTTCTCACTGTGTCACATCCTTGGCACATGCTCTTTGAGTCTGGCCTTTGTGTACAGTACGGGTACTGCATGAATGCAGTGATGTAAATATCCATTTGAAAGTGCTATACAGTGGCTGTAGCGTGTTGAAGGCGAACATCTGCAAACACAGAACATGAAAGCTCCTTACTTGAAAGAATACAAAATGCATCATTGATCAAATAATCATCAGCCTGTCAGTTTCCTTCCATCCAGTACTAAAGTGCAGACTGGTACCAATTTGCGCACATTCAGATGAAAAATTGGACTTGTACATGAGGTATGAGCCTGATGCATGGGACGTCGCTGCTCAATAATGAAAGTGTCCTTTCTAATTCACAAATGGAAACAAGAAGATTGTGTATGAAAAGATACACATAAATTTCTGACCAATTCAGTTGGTGTTTTTTCTGTAGACCTTCCAAAATACTACACGCACTCACGATCAATCTAATGACTTTCTGAAAATAAAAATCAATCAATCTGCTCTTGCATGAAAATGATTAAGGCGACTTTAATGCCGTTAATTCCTCCGTCTGGCAGCTTTTTTTCCTCTCTCTGCCCAGCTATATATACAAATTATGAAAACAAACACGATCATATGCTAATAAACCGATCTCCAGAAACTTGTCAGGGGACTTGACCAACTAAAAACAGCCCTGCAACCCCCACTCCGGGCAGACCCTGTTTATTTATACAAGAGTAAACAATATTCCCCCAAAACTGGCATGTGTGTGCAAAGTAATGCAGGACTTGAGACTTTGGAGAGTAACAGTGAACTTGTGTGCCCAAATTTCAACTCCTTGAAAAACAAAATCCCAGCTCAGAACACTGTGAATGTATGTGTTTGGCTGCAGAAACAAAGTAACTTTTTTTTCTCATAAATTGAAGCTTTATTCAAGTACATACACTCAACAAGAAAGAAACATTTAAAATCTCTGGAGCTTAAAATTCGACATACGTAAATGAACTATGAGATTCAAACAAAAATTTAATTTAATTTGAAAAGAGGCAAACGAAGATCCCTCAGCAGTTGATTCAAAACTCAATCATTTCATCCTTCAAAAATTGCATCCTGTTAGTTGAAACCACCCCAAGTCACAATCAACTTCATCAATGAAGACCATGCGGAGAGAAGCAAGAGATCTAAGATGTTGTTTCTGATGTCAACGTGATGACGCGCATAAAGACAAACCATAAAAGCAATCAGGCATGCTAAGGACACAGGCAAGAACTGAAACAGCATGAGATGAGGCAATATTTAATCACAATCGTGCGCAACACCTTTTGGGAGCTAATGGCAATCTAACTGAAGCTTGCCGTGGTATGCATAACACCACATGGGGGTTCAGACTGATTAATAAAAAAAAAGCCAAAAAAAAAACAAGAAAAGAAAAAAAGGAATCTCCAAAATACTGGGTTTGTTGTCCCGAAGGTCTTCAGACTCGAGGTGTTGGTGTCTTCTCTCTAATCAGACATGGCACTGATTTGGTGAACAGTGACCCCGGCTGAGCTGGGCTGGGCTTAATGTAATGAACAACACCGCTTCATATTAAGCCACTTGCTATTTGTTACATGTGTTCATGAAGGGCTGAAGAGACATCACCCATGAGAAGGAACAAAACAGATGCTTCCGAGATGGGACCCCCCCAAGAAGTTTCAGGATCATCATCTCTGGAAAACAAGCTTAAAAACCTCAGAGAAATGTAAGGCTTTGGGGAAAATAATACCCTTCAACAGAGTGATCAATAAATGACCGAAAATATGACAGCATGAACAACCAAAAGAAAAAAGAAAAAAAGCAAACAAAAAAACACAAATAGGATAGACAAAGAAACCTTTTATTTTTATAATCAATTTTAACGAAAAGGAAAGCCACAATCCCTCTACAAAATCACACTTCCCATTTCTTGAACTTTTGTGAATTGCCTCAGACTAAGTCAGACACCCCCCTTTAATTCTAGTGGTTTGTTTGTCCATGACTTGTTTATCCCATCTCTTTTTTTTTTAGGCCAGCCACAGAAATGTTGTAGGAGGGTCTTGGCAAGAGATGTGTTGACATTATGAAATGCCTACGATATATCATTACTCCAACGTCATCTTCATGATGTAGTCATCCTGACATACACAACTTATGAAAATGCAGGCACATGTGGCTTTCAACCACATCTTCCCAAAATATCCATCCATTCCTTATAGAGCAGAGTTGTACAGCATAAAATATCTAGAATACAGTGTCACGTCTCTCTGTTACTAATGAAAAATTCCAATCCGAAAAGAAAAAAGAAAAAGCACACTTAAAGTAAAGGTAATTTTGTGACACTATAAAAAAATTGGGATTCAACTGCTGATCAAATTAATGATTTCATTCATGTACCCACAGAGATCATTCAAACCACAAGGGCACTGCACTGCATTTGCAAGCCCAGAAGGCACAGGGGGTCATCAAGACAAAGAACGAAGGTGGCGGGACATTCTCACTTTCTCAAGAAGGCACGTTCCTCTGACACCATCCCCCAGAGCACTTAACAGTGAGGGAGCCCTCCTGGTGGGTCCTCCCCGCAACATACTAATGACATGAGGGGTAAAAGTAGGAGAGGAGCTTTCCGCTGGTACCCGGCAGATAGCCGATGCTGCGTAATGGGTTCAGGCAACCAGGGAGGCGTGGTGATTGGTTTTCGGGGTATGTTTTGGAGGGCACGTGGCGAAACCAATTACAGGGGAAATTTCGCCTCTGTCTATCAGGGAGCACACCATGGGGGGGGGGGGGAGAAACACTGGCTCCCGGATTGTGTGACAAGCACCCGTTCTTGGTAACCAGTGAGGCTTTGTTGTTTGCAGCAAGTCAGCAGCAGGCGTGCCAGACACACCAATTAGTGCAGGGACTAGCAGACTGACCTGGTCGGGACATAATACAAGGTATACTACACCTACCTCAAAAAAAGCTTCCACATGTCCACAATAAATCATAACAGAAGAAGAAAAAAACTGGAGCGGTGTGAAATGGAAAGTTGGAGGAAGCTCCTCTTGGGTCCTGTACTTCTGTCATCCTATCCCAGAAGGCCCTAGCGGCAGGCAAGCCTCTTCAAAGGAAGGGGATTTTTACTACCTGGTGATGCAGAAATGTGTGATGGTATGCCAACCTGACAAATTGGTCGCTAAGGCATGTCTCTCTCCACTCTTTTCTTAACGGGGGCAGCTCAGGTGTCTAAAGTGGGATCTTTGTGGGGTGAAAATTGAGGTGTCATAAAGTCCCTGATATAACAACAATTTGGGGCCTGATTGGAGATAATTTGGTGGGATGGGGTTTTGTTAATCTATTCCAGATGAAGAAGTTTTGCCTGACTGGTCTCTGGTGGAAGTGAATACTTTTCAAGCTGCAAAATGCATGAGACTGCCTACTAACATTATCATCAGTGCCAGTGAATCTCCAAAGTGGAGGACACAAGAGCTGCAATCATGCTTCACAGAATTTCATATAATTGTGCCATCTTTTCCAACAGAAACTTACAGTCACTGTTTTAAAAGTGCGACTAAAGCGCAAGATGATTTCTTTCCATACGGACCTGATGTATGTTTTCTGTATAATCCAAAATCATTAGGCTTTGGAGCTTAAACATATTCTACTGATTTTGGAAAAAGGAAAAAACTTAAAACAGTAATGTAGAAGTCCCTAAAACAACACTCAAAACAACAGCTAAATAAAACTGAGAAGCTCAAACATTTATACTAAATAATGAATTTTGGGACTTCGGATTCAGTTTGCCATGCATGCCTCCACGGTGCACAAGTACATGTACACGCATTCTGATGTCAGTTATTCCATAGTCTGTAATCTTAGACCATGCTAAGAAATAACCCTGAAGATGGCTTTTTTTTCTTTGAATAATGGACCCAAATGAGAGATTTGACCTTAAACGCCCCAAGCTGGAGCCAGACCGGTTTCTGTTGGAGGGGTAAGAGGACCCAGCGTGAGACCTTGTTATGATCAAGAGGAGACGTGGGATGGATGTTTACGGCTAAAGGATAATAAATTGGGAAGAAGAGGAGTGCGAAAGGAGCTCCAAAATTGATCTTGGTCTGGACACAAATCAATATCTGGTTCGAACTAAATACTAAATAAGGACAGAGAAAACTTATACCGTGAGAAATGACATAAACATGAAAGAACTCACTTTAGACGGATGGTATTGTGATGACAAATCATAACACGTTTAGTTATGTATCATGATATATCGGTATATATGTATATGCACCTCTGTAGTGTTGCTGACAAGCATATATATGTATATGTACATCATCTAATAATAAGATAATTTCTTTTTTTTGCGCAGGAAGTTAAAAAGAGGATTTAATAGGTTAACAAATCCATAGACAGATTTCCCTTTAACATAAGAAGGTGGCAGCACCAACATCAACATACATGTACATGTATTACTGTAGGGAGTACTATTCTGGAAGGTACATGTAGTTCTCGTTTGATAGGGAATCACTTTGAACATTTCATTCGGGCAATCTGAGAAAGCGTTCACCTCATCAGGAATTTCAAACAAAAACAATCGATGTACTCTTGCTCACTATATACAAGAACAGAGATTCAGCCATGTCCTTTTATCACAGATGAATGGAATGTTCCATACATGTGTACACGTACATCAATGAACTTACAATTTTCACCCCTCAGTGTAAAACTAATGACCAAAGCATCCCCCCTTACGAAAATGGGGGACCTGTGCCACCTGTGCAGTGCTGAAATGCTGTCTGGGCATGAAGACAGAAAGCCTGCCTTATGATATTTCAAGTCCACGCACCGCAGGCTGTGGAACTTACCCGCACTTTACTGGGATTTGGCTCCAAGAGTCCTCCCTTTTTTGTCTTCTGGCGGGCCCAAATCTTTCACAAATAAATTGGGCATTATCGGGCTTGGCCAGCTATTCAGATGGGATCCGGAATGTTTGTTGTGGGGTTTGAGGGATGGGAGTTGGAGTCTGCAGGGAAGGCTCTATGACTATACTGCAGGTGCCAAGAGATCGTAAATGGATGGCAAAATGACTTCATTCCAAAACTTCCCCATCTGACAGCAAAAGCTTTGAGATGGCCTGTGCTTTTTCCTTTTTAACTTGAAAGAAATTCTCTTTAAACTTTTTGGCGAATTGAACAAAATGAAAATGGGCTTCTTACAAAAAAACAAACCAAAAACAAACAACCCAAAACAAACACTGGAATTGGTTACCTTAAAATTGCAATTGCAGCTCCCCCAAATGTTGATCTATAAATCCTCACCTACTGAGAGCTAAAACAATCACCCCGATGGGACAGAATCAAAAGTTTCCGAATGTCAATGAAAACATCCATTCAACCTCCACCCTCAATTTGGCCTCTGAAGTCTTTGCCTTCTGATTTTGCAAGACGGGACTTCCTGTCAATTCTTTGGGGGGAAACAGCATTGATGGGTAACCTCCGACCCAGACACCTATCACTAAACACCCCAGTCTGTGTCAGTGTCGAGGGCACAGGCAGAATAATAAAACCTTTTGTTCCCCAGTGTAGCGTTCCTGGCTTTGATTCAGGGACAAATTGGACACGGGATGATGGAGGGGGGGAGGGTGATCGGGCTTGTCCGGGTGCTCCTATCAAATTTGCTTTTTTGGAGGAAAGCTCACGGTTGTCAATGTCAGTCGATGACTAGTTTGCGAGTGTTTAACCAATCAGAATCCACTGATATACAGGTGGGGCGATAAGTAAGGTCCTTGTTTGGACTAGGGTTGAGGGAGACAGGAGAAAAAGGCAACCTTGGCTTGTGGGTCACTGCAAAAAACACATCCAGCAGTTTGGGATTAACGGGACTTCCTCTCGCTACCATTTGGAGATCATTACAGGCAACGGTGGTTAGATTTCCTTGGTCTAGTTGGACGATAGAGACATGATGGTTACATTTATCCCAAGGAGAAAAAAAGCCAGTTAATTCTTAATCTAATATAGTGCTTAAACACTTCCATTCCTCTGAAACCACAAATACTAACATGTGATCACAAATCCTGCTTGAATGATTTGGATATAAAAGATATAACCCAGAAACTTCTGGTAGATGGTACATGGGTTCGAAACTATCATACTCTCTTTTTTCCATTCTGTTTTTTTAATAAATGGGATATGAGTATTTGACAGCAAGCCTAAATACATATAGCTGGCCCAAGGGCCGGTGGGTAGTTGGCCCACAGGCTAGTGGGTGGTAGACTCTTTGGGCAATGAGAAAATACACCCCCTAGAGGCGGCTACATGTAGCTTGCACCAGGTAATAGGCCCCCATTGGGTCTGTACCTAGGCCCCTTGACAATAGTTAACAGCTGCAAAATGTTTGAAAAAAGAAAAAGAAAAACCTTGGTCCTTGTCATAATAAACTGAATTTAAGTTCTTCTGAAAGCTTACTCTTGTATTAATACACAGTTGCAATTAATTTGAAGAGGCCCTTTTTGATGAGACAAAAAGGAGGGTGTAGAACTCAACACAAAGTTAGAATAAAAAGTGTTCCCCCAAAAGCAAACATACAATGTACAAAAGTAAAACAAACATGAGAGGAAATTGGAGTTTGTGACATTTTGACATGAAAATGAAGTCACCAAATATCGACTTCAGGGGGAAAAAAGTGCCTTGATTCTTTCCACTCTCTCATTTACTTGGCCTCATTCCTCAGGAACACTGTTAATAGCCTGAGAGATTTCATTGCTGTATCTTACTCATCCAGAATTACACAAATACGCAAAGAAATTCTTTTCACATTTTGTTTTGTTGTAACAAACATGCCGTTAGTCCTCATTTTGGCTCCTGCTGAACTTTGCATCTTAAAGGTTTACTCTATGCTGTTCACTCAAATGACACAAAAAGGTTCAACTTCTGAACTTATACCAAATTCCCAAACGTTGGTTTTCTCAGAACAATCAGCTAAGCAAGCCCTACGGTTGTTTTTACACATATCATTGATTTGGCATCTAAGAATTTTGAAACGGAAAACCCCTGGCATACAATTTTTGTTCTGTCTTCTATTTTTGGTTGAATGTCCCCTGTGGACGACAATATTACAGGAGCGAAATCAAATTACACGAGATTGAGGTATTTTTTTTTTGTGATGACCATGCGCATTACAAATCATAGCTGGCGACATTCGAACACCGAAGCCAAAAAGGTGGTCCTTTATTTATCCTCTTAATAAATGAAGCGCAGGTGTTTTCTCCCGAAGGACCCGGTCTTACCATGCTTGTAGTTCCAAAGCAGTTACTGAGAAATACATGAGTGATTTTGTGTAATGTTTCCCGACGGATGAAACACTTTTTATGTCCTGAGCGCTTCCTTTGTGAAGTTCAAGGGGTTAAGGTGTAGGATGGGTGGGGGGGGGGCTGCGTTATTGGGTCTAATGGCTCAATTTGTGTCTGGAGTGTGATGGCAGAATCAAATACAGACTGGACAGGGTTGTGTTCCACCCTTAATGACTTTCTGGACTGGTTCTCTCGGATGAACACCAACGGAGCAATACATACGTTGTCATTTCTTTCATTACATTTCTAGGCTATCGATGGGTCTCAAGAGAAGACATACATGTACAGTATTATGGTCCCCTCACTCAAAAAAGGGATGCCAATTGAATGAAGAAACTAACTGGTCAAGTTTTCTTTGTAGACATTGGCACTGCTAACAAGATTCACAAACCTCCTTCATCCCTTCCCTAAAGAAATTGAAATATATCAGTATGTTTCTGCTGTGGATATGTAAAAAATATTACAAGCTTAAATTATGAAAAGGTCTAGAAGGTCTGGAAAACGTATTCAACAAAGAAATTCTACAGAAATTCTTTGCATAAGAATGATTGCTTTGCACCAGTTAGTCCATTCAGTCTTGTTTATGTATACATGTACATACATGTAGAGTACATGTACAGAACATCTCTCTATCCAAGGTATAACATTTTACTTTTAGAGCTTGAACAGACGAGCACGAAGCCCAAAACAAAACACCGAAATAAAAACCAATTTAGATTTCTAAGGAGACAGTCCGCCCAAAAAAACAACTTCAAACCAAAGAGACCACAATCCGCCATGAACTTCAAGAGACACAACAGGGCTAAGAACCAACAGTCTAGCCCATGAAGTTGAGCTGGCCAGGGGAATACCTGTGCAGCATACCTGCACGTAGCCTGAGCAGGGTGCAAACCTATCACCAAGAGGGTCAGACGCAGGGGGACTCTGGCTCGCCCCCGGCTCCTCGGTGCACCCCACCACCCACTCACACTGACACGTGGCGGGCACGTGTCACATGACAGTTACTGGGGAGGGGCTAGGCCTGAGCTTGCTGAGGCTAAGCGGAGGTGTATAGCATGGTGAATGGGGGGGAAGGAGAGGAAGAAAGGAAACCTTGGCGATTAGGAAGAGATTTGTTTGTTTGGGCACATGGGGAAAATGAAGGGTAGGGTCGGGGTTGAGCTTGCATGATTGTTGGTTAGCTCACAGAAATATCGTGTTTGAAGCCACACAATGGTACACCAGTACGTGTAGGTGCTCACAACTTCACAGGAACAGAACATGTTTTCCCATTCATTATAACTAATGAGGGTTTTGAGGTCTCAGATCTTAAATTTAAAGCGAAATGCAGATTTCTTTAGAAATTTAAGAAATTCGGTTAACTCTGGGTGGGAAGCAATAAAGTACGGCCAACAGTTCACATAAAAAGAAAAGGCACAGATCCTTGGGTCATAGAGAGTAAAAAATAACTAGGCCTACATGTATGTACAGAGTTAGAAAGAAAGACCACCTAGATTAGCAGGGGACCAGTCAGATGCTGTACAAATGATGCAACATCTTGGCCGGTGACCCTTTTTTTCCCCAGCAGCAATACCAAGCAGACCCCTGACAGGATAAATTAGCCTGACAAGTTTGGCTGTTGTTTTTATGATTGGAGTGAAAGATGACCTCGGGAACGCTGGGTTGATAACGGGCACATGCTGCTACGGGGCACAGTTTCATTCCCCATCCCCCCTCGTCATCGTCATATTATGTAAATTTACACCTAGGAGGGACTTTGGGATTTATTTTCTTTATGATTATGCAAACTTCTGTGGAGTTAAGGAATGCAAATTTTTCTGATATCTCCAACGGGCCATTCATGCATATGCACACCAACGTGGCAACGCAGCACCTACGGGAGAGGTGTATCCTTTGTTTCATGAACAAAGTGAAGGCTGAGGTGGGATGTGCTTTGTGCAATCTTTCTTGATCACATGCCGACTGAGTACTCAAGGATGACATGTTTTGGAACCTGTAGCTCATGGAGATTTTCAGGACTTGAATTCTTTTCAATGCCACACCATCCATGAAATGATGAAGTGCAAGTATACTGTACATGCCCTTGTCTTGTTCGGCACATTCACGTACACTAAGACCTAGACCCATTTCACAATATGTCTCAAACATAAGAGCAGGCATACAAGTAAGACCCTGTTCTTGGCTCCAACCACAGCACGCCTACACACATCTTGCAATAATGTACATGTATTATTTCATCCTCTCAAACAGTCCGCAAGACAGACCCTACCAAATGGTTCCAACCTGTGCCTCACCAGCAGTACACCAAGCCAGAGAAAGCCAAGAAAACCTTGGCGTTTCACCAGGAATATGGCCAGATAGCCTTCCCTTATCAGCACTCAGGGGTTCCCTTTGTGTATAAACTTGTCAGAATTGGAGGCAAAGCGACCGTATAAAACCATAATCCACTCCAAGCCCAAGGGGGCTTGAAGGGGTTGAGAGGGGCAGAGCATCACTAGAACCTGGTACGAAGAATTTCTCAAAGCTCTTGTCTTAAACATAGTTAATTTTTTTTGGGGGGGGGGAACCAGCCCACCCCTCACCACATTGTTTGACTTTTCAAAGTGCAGGGAGATTAGCCAACCCAGTGCATGTGCAAGAAAACAGAGAAATCGCTAGTTTTTCCCCCCATCAGTTTCTGACTTAACACAGAAAACTTCTTTACCAAGTTTATAACTAAGTAGAGAAATTAAAAAAGCATGTTTTCAAATGTCCAACAATCAAAATTACATGCATCTAGAGAACATTTTTGGTTTTGCAAATACTACATGTACAATTATGAGTTCAATAATAAATATACTTTCTAGAATCTAAACTGCAACACCAAACAAGAAAGAAAATCACACTGGCTGGGCTTTTCTGTTGGGCCTTGCCTTACCCTCATTTGAGTCCTAAATTCCTGAACTGTTGGAGAATTTAGAAGTGTAAAACTTCAAACATCAACTGAGGTGCAGGTAACAGTGACATCATGTTCACATTCACTCCAATACTTAAAGCTAGCAGTACATGTATGACTTGGGGAGCTGTAACTCCAGTTACCAGAAGTTTGGAATCCTTACACAAAACTGGCTAAATTAAAGGACTCCTGCTTGGGGATTCTGCTGAGCTGGCAAGCCTATCTGATCGCTATCATCTGATCCATTAATGGCTCCCCAAGGGGGATGTGGGGGGGAGGGAATGGAGGCTCAACATCATCACAGTATGAGTCAAGTGAGCATTGTCTCACAAAGAGAAAGTGAAACCCATTGTTGAAGGGAAGCAACTGGCCCCACCACGAAGGGATTTTGCAATGACCCAAACTGTGCAGTGTTTGTTCTGAGTGGATGATGTATTGTTGGAGTTGATATGAGTGGGAGGGCATAAAAATAAGACATCATCCGTTTTGAGGACTTGGACATTTGCACCATCTTACAGAACCTTTAAACCCTAAACCTTACTGAACCATTAAACCTCAAGTTTCTTAGTAACACGGCTGTCCTCAGAATACTCACACTGCCATAACTCATACTTGCAAAGGCAACTGATAAATGAACCAAGGTTATTTGGCAGTTGAACAATTAATTTCATAGTGCAAATAAATAATTTCTTTCTGGGTTGCCAAAGGAATCATTCTGAAGGCATGTCAAGGAAACGCACAAGGAAAATGTGTTTCCAACGTGAACAGTCCAGCTGGAGTTAAGTCAACTGTAAGAAGGTTTGGGAGTTCGCTATCAGTCAAGGATGGCAACACTGACATCTCAATTAAATGATGATCTTGGACAAGGCTCAAAAGATGACATCCTGCAAATGCTGTGATAAATCTCCCAGACGAGACAGCCAACCCGCAGAAATCATGTCATTAAGGAGGTTGGAGAGGAGTTGCTGGTGGTAAAGAGGGACGGGGGTGGGGACGCGGAGAATTTAGGAGGAGAAAAAAATATGGCAGTCGCCAACACATGGGATGATAAATCTCTAGGGGTGGAGAAAAATAACATTAGGATCTGGTGATGTTGGCAAGGTTGGAGGCAACAGACTGTGGAAAAGACAGATGAGGGAAAGAATGAGAATGGACAGAACTAAAAACATCTCCCCAAATGTCAGGATTTACATGCATTTCCAGACATAAAGGAAAAAGCAAAATGCTCAAACCTTAGCATAGGATGACAACACAAGTTAAAGGTCACATGAGATGACCGAAGCACTTTGCTGTGCAGAAGAATTGCAACCTCCAACAAGCATAAGTAATCCCTCAATGACAGGGCTGTATTCTTTCCATCTGGATGCAAATTACGAATTTGCTTATAGCTGGTTTTGACTGTAACCAGCAAAACCTCTGATATAATTTGTGCAGAATTTTGCAAGGTGCAAGCCTGATGTGCTTACAAAGTAATCTAGCCGTTTCCTTTTTCACTGGTTACTTCCTGAAATATCTTGTTTCAGCCGTGAAGATTTTAATTGGTGGCCTGCCTAGTGCTTCCCAGAAGAATCCTCAAGCAAGAGTCTCCTCTCAGTGATGCGCGCCCCATCCTCTTGCGTAAGATAGCAAAAATCAAGTGTGAAGAGCCTGCAAGGTGAGAGGGTGACGACAAGAAAGGTCAGCGGAGATGTACCATGCATAGAGGACGGCTGCCATCCTCGGATGATGCTCTCCCCTGCTGAGACAGCAACAATGAGGGAGGAGATTGCCAAGTCCGCATCCTGGTGTGGTGTTACTGGGCCAGCGACGACACATGTTTGGCGTCCTCATCAGCCTCCCTGTCTGTCCCTCGCTCTCTCATCTCATCATCATCATCATTACTGTTGCCGCGGTGGCATTCCATCCTCCCGAAGGCCAACAGGTGTGCGTAATCAGATGCGGGGATGACACCTCCTCCCACACTGGAGCGCATCACTTCCCCACTTGGCCCCCCAGGACCATCTCCACTTAATTGACTGTCACTGTCTCCAGGTGACAGAAAAGGTCCACTGTTTTTCCTCACTCTCCTCATCTTCTTTTCTCCCCTCCCTCCTTGCTAGCTGGCCATAATTACATTGTGAAGTGATTGCAAGATGTAAAGACACACATGCAATTTCCTCAGGGAATTTGTTGTCCAAGATGTGGCAGTATCTAAGCAACAGTCACCACCATTTCAAAGACCAGAGCAACAGTTGCAGCCAAAGCAAATGGTCACAGGCACAAGGTATCGTCAATCACTCTACATGTACACCTCCAGAACAATGAGGCTTTTTTACTTCATTATGAGAAAATGCAGATGATCTCATACAACAGCAAAACAAACACTCTGGGTTGAAAACTGCACTTACTTCACTGGGACCCCCTGCAAGAAAAAATTTTCCAAGTGCAGCAGCAGCAAAAGACCCAATGTCTGACACGAGCACTCGCCAAACTATCCACCCAAAATTCAGTATGCTCGTTCTCTTTCAAGTAAGAACCATTCTGGCTTTTCCCTTTAAAATCTCAGCCCAATTGCTCCAGGGGATCACACATGAATTTGATCCTTCTGTCGCGTGTGCATCAACCACAGTGCATGATAACCTATAACAGCGCTGGAATGCTTCACCACAATCTTTTTATCGGAAAAAATTGGATTTTTTTTTTCCATTTTGATGGTTTGGCCTCATTTTTTTAGGAGTACATCATGGGTAAATTTACCATGCGGGCTATTTGAGTGAATTTCTCAGATGGCAGAGGGCATCTAGCCATCTATGCCAAAAATTTTTAAAGTCTGATGCTATCTGCAACTAATTTACTCTACTAGGGTACAGCAGATGGTCTGTACCAGTACTCATCCAGTTAGTCAGAAAGTGGTCATGTGGGGTCATTTTAGATTTCTCAAAGTAATATTAAATAGTACCTGAGGAAACCAAAAACAAAACACCATTGAAGAACTGCTATCAGAAATGAATTCATCCAAGAAGCAGCAACAAGCACAACAACAATTCATAAATTCTACAATTTTTTTGTCATTTTGATCGATAGTAAAGTCAAAGAAAATGTGGACAAAAATCTGTTAAACTTGTGTTTTACTTTCGTCTTTCACAATAAATCTCATTTGAAGAAGAGCGAATTGTGAAGAGGTTGGGACACAAATGCTCAAGGTGGAGTGGAAAGAATAGTTTGGACTTACACTTTTTGTCTTGCTTTTCCAGTTCCTTGCTCTTCTTGCTCTTCTTGCTCCGCTTCTGTTTCTGTTTCTTAGTCATGTACGCTGCCGGGCCGGTAACCATACTAGGAGAAAAGGCAATGGCAAAGGCTCGCGCTAACAAACTCATGCAGAATTGCTCCGTTCTCACTGGTTCCCCGCAGGCATGGAATCGGCAACGCGGTGGACTTTGACGGAGAAGTGGTGTCCCGGCGAGGGCTCGGAGAAATGGAAAGTGGAAAAACTGATGGAATGTACGGTGAAGACGGGCTGCCCCGGGGAGAGCCGTGCTCGGAGGAGGGTGGAGTCCTCAAAGTGGTGGGTGCTGGGTACTGTCGACTGCTGGGTACCGCTTTCTGGAAAAGCCACCCGGAACATTTAAATGCCCACCTCACTGATGTTGCTTGTGGAATGACGTCTTAGAATGATCACGAGTGTAGAGAACAGAAACATAAAGAGTTCCAAGATATTTGGTGATATCCAATAAGACAAGTGTCTGGGAGAACAACACCAAAAAAATTGCTGGCAAGACAACAAAATAATTTTAAAAAGAGGACAGGAAGAGAGCCTAGAAACAGCACCCTTGAAAAAAGATGCATCTAAGGGGGACAGCTACTACAGAACAGAAGACACAGCTGGCAGCAGGCAGCACACACACCACCACTAGGCTACTGCTTTATGTTAGCGACCAATCTCGGGCCAAAACAGCTGAGCGGACTGGTAGGCTAATGTTTATGCAAGTAGGGCTCCCTGATGTAGTCCACTTATTGGCTGGCCAATGAGGGGGAAAAAAGTTCACATTCCACAGCAGCCTCCGCCTCCTCTCCTCTCTCTCTCTCTGTCTCTCTCTGGCTGGCGTGTGCCGCTGGCAGTGGTGTCTTGGTATTGTCATTAATCAGTTGGTGATGGAGTGGGAGCAAGCCTGCCATGCGACCAGACCAGTGGCTGCCCTGAGAGAAGCTGGAAAGAAAAAAGTTGCTTGGTGCCTGGTGTCTCAGGGACCAATCCCGGAGCCGGGATCCTGGGGTTGAGGGGGGGCATTAGGGAGGGAGGGAGCTAGGCCAACTCTCCAAGGATGCAAATGAGAGGTGACAGCCGGAGTGTGGCTACCCAGCAGGGGGGCTCCTTGTGCTCCAAGCCAGGCACACGCCGGTTAGCCCAGGACTTGGTGCTAGGCCACACCCCTTTTGCATCTCACAGAGACCCAGGCACCCTGCAAGCATGGCACACACGCTCCTGGGTACCCCATGTACCACCAACGGATGTGGTGGTGGATGTTAGAGATACTGCTTGAGATAAGACAAGAGCCTGACCCATGCATGCAATGTCACCCATACTGGGCTTCTGGTAGTGGGTAGAATTCCCCTGGTAGGTAAAAGACCCGTGCCACTAACCATGAGGCAACTCATAGTCCAACTCCTTTTTGTTTCTCAAATCACCCACCCCTAAAAGAGCAATTTCAGCTGAAGTTCTTCATTTTGAAAAATAACAAACAAACTCGAATTTCTTTCAATACTTTGCCATGCCCTTTCGAAGTTACATCAATATTTGAAGAACATCAATAAAGTACAAAGCGAGCACAATGTGTACACGTTACAAAAGATAGAGAGGTAAATCTTCAGATTCAGCACTGATACACAGGATGAAAGTTTGATGACAAACAATCCAGCAATTAGAATGACTGAAGCTACACATTGCACCATCCTCTTAAGATATGAAATGTACATATATGAGCAAACCGGCAGAATGTCTACTGACTGTGGCAACATCTGTATTCTGCTTTATGTTTTTTACACTGGACGTAATAAAGCGGGCTAATTGGTAACAGACATGCTGAATGAATTCTTACATTACTTCGAAATTGACTTGGATATGCCAAGAAATGTCAGGCCAACACAAGAATTAACCAGCAGAGTTGCAGTCGACTACTTGCGAATACCCAGGTGTTCTGCCAAATATTGAACTAGGTGAGAGGGAATAAAGCTGGAGTACACGTACATGTACATAGGCATTTGATGGTAAATGGACAAAGATAAGATTACAAAGTAAATGTTAGACTTCAGACACACCAACTTTTTCCACAAATTAAGTTTTAAGGAGAAAAGTACTTGGAAAGTACTCAGCTAGCCAAGTACTCCAGCTTTGTTCCCTCCTAAGTAGTTCAATATTTGGCAGAGAACTCGGTGCTTGAAAAGTACTCGACTACAACACTGCTTATAACCAGTTGGGAAAAGTTCCACCAAATCAAATGTACATGTAGGTTAACACATGTACATGTATGTGTGCTGAACTAAAAGTTAACTCATGATTAAAAGAACGACATGCAGGCCTACCGGTACATGTACATGTACACAGAGTTTCACTTCATATTACACGATGTGCACATAGTCCTCTTGGGATTGCAGTAGGAGACTCTTTTTTCTTGGAAATGCTGAGCAAAATCAGGGATAAGTAGGACTGTAGATCTCTGTTTCTGCTGGTTGTGCATGGTACATGCTGTCAACACATTAATTGGGTCAACTGGGATCCCTAGATCCAAAGCTAATTGATTCACCAGCGGCTGTGGATGTTAGACCACATGGTGAACATGTAACATTTCAGGATTGCTGGCTCGTCTTACTGTGATGAAAACATCGCTTTGGAAGTGCATATGCCAGGAAAAAAAATTATGAGCTAAAACAAATGATGCATGGTCATATGCCAATTGACTTCACAAACATGTACATCTACTTAAAAAAGGCTTCACTTAAAATAACCCTTTAAATTGATGGAAATTTTAGATTACAATCTATACTTTTCTCGTTTCTTTTAATTTCAGAGAATAAAATTAGAGGTCTGAACATTCAGAATTTGTGGTCCCAAAATCCTCTGTTCATTTTATCCACTGCCACCACAACTGTGAGTCCAACAATGCTCTGAGTCTAAGCAGGATAGTTTCTTCGGTCATTCTCACCTTTATTTTCAAACTCCCCTTCCACAGCACACTGCCAACCCTGTCTGTCTACAAACTGAGTGACCACTTTTACCTCTTCATGTTCCACCCCCCCTTATTTTTTCTTGCCCAGGGGACCGGAAGCAACTGCCTTGATACAACTCAGCCACAACACCTTTTGAAATGTCCCTGTGCATACACAAAATAACAACAGCCTAGCCCCTATCTATAGGAACCGAAAAAAAAAAAGGAGATACCAGTCACAAAGTACTAGTAAGTCTCATCTGGAGTCTAGGTTCGGCCACACACACTTGGCCTGTTCTTGTACAAATAAATCAGGGTTCAGAAACAGCTCCCTAGCCTCTGCTAGGTTGGCCCACGGGGCACCATTCTCATAAACAGTGAAATGATGCTTGGACTGGTAGGATGAAGGAATCCTAATACTGGTAGCAGCACTACAACCATCACCGGTACTCTGTGCACACCTGGTAACTAGCTGAGCTGACCTCTCCTCCACCAGTGCCCATAAAACACCCAGCCAGCAGCCCACCACGCCAATGCCACCATTATCCTCAGATTATGCTAATAACAGATCACTCCCTGCCACGTGCAGCTGTCATTATGCAAATGAGGCGAGGAAGGAGGTCAGAGATGGAGGTCAAGACCGGTATTTCAGAACCAATTTGCCGGCCCCACAGCAAATCATCTGTGTTCCGTACTTTGGCATACCATCACACAGGCTCCCTGTTCAATTAGAGGGAGACTACAGTAACTTGCTTTGTTTTCGCAATGCTTTCGGCTACATTATTGTGAAAGAAATTATACTCGTTTCCTTGGAGCTGTTGAATCAATCTTGACCAGTGAAAAGGAACACATTCGTTCATTGTGGGAGAAGCCTGGGCTTCTCAACCCTCATTTTTCCCTCCTTAAAATCCCTTACAGGTTTTATATATTTATTAAAAAAAGCAGCTAATAGGCAGCGTCATGTGGCTGCAAACGGTGCCAATTTTGGATTTCTTGTTTCGTTCATAAATTCAAATGAAAAGTGGGTAAAAATCATAACTTTTGTACGTGGGTTTGTCTCGGGGGGGGGGGGTCGACGACTTTCACTTTGCACCAGGCAACTCATGTAAAAGGATTTACATATACATTAAGCTTTACTACCATTGGTTCTTGAGGAAATAAACAAATCAAATCTTTCGATTCCACTCTCTCACCTTACAACTCCCCCCCCTCAAAAAAAAAAACCCAGAACCCCAGCACATTTTCTTGACATGGCCGTTATCCAATGACAATCAATTCTGGAGAATTATTTTTACTGAAGCCCATGAAAACAGCTCCGCCCCCGGGGGTGAATTAATTTAGCATACCTGCCTTCTAACATGGAATGATTAATTGTTTATTGTTACAGAGAAATGACTGCTGTGAAGCCAGGCAACAAATACCTTGACACCCACAAAGTCACTGGAGGTGAAAGCAAGCACCAAGCCTGGCAGGCCACAAAATTGGACAGAGAAAACCCTTTGTTCTGCTGTAAAGAACATGCAAATGAAGTTGTGAATGTCAAGAACATGCAACTGAAGTCATTAATGCTAAGACTGAAAAATGTTGTGTAGACTGAAAAAACGTTGTGTTTTTCTAGTTTTCCTTACAAGAAAATAAAGTTGGATTCCAGACAAGGGTGGTGGTTTAAGTTGTTTGAAGTCACACGAATTTAAATATTAATTTTGATCTTTTAGGTGACATAATATGAAATTCTGTGCTTTGGGCAGTGTAATTTGTAAAATACTTAGCATATTCTAGAAAGGAGCCTTCCAGAGCGCCATAATCCAAATGCTACCGTAACATATGCAGAACATATCTTCCAAATTTTCTTTTTTACTGGGAATGTGCAAACTAACATACAAGAGTTTCATTCCTAACATGATTGATAGTGCCCAACATCAGTCTCCCCACCAAGGAACTGAATACCACACGACACCATGGCAACTGTCTCTGCCCATCTGATTGGCTGTTGCTATGCAAGCCCCCTTGGAAATGCCCGTCCCTGATTGGCTGTTGGGGATGGCTACCTCCGAGGAGCTGAGCGTAGCCCAGGGGGGTTCTCTCGTCAATTCCATTAACACCACAGGGTGCTCATATCTTCTGGGGGATGGTGGTTATGTTAGACATTAAACCAAAGAAAAACAAATTAACATTTGAAGACAGCTGATAGTACACTGCATCTCTTCTCTACTGCTGCAACAAATGAAAATTCTATATGGGCTCTTTTGTCAAATTAGATAAAAATAACAGTGCACTTCCGTGGCTTGCCTTATTTTATTGAAAGTTCTAGGAAAAAATGAAGAGGCATCTTATACCTCAAAACAAGAAGTACACTGTACCTGAACAAAATGTGAATAAAAGTAATGTGGTGCACTGGAATGTTTATTGAAGTCTCGGGTTTGAACCCTGTAATAAGAAAATCTTACTCCACGGTGTATTCAGAAAAAAAACACAAAAAAAAATTACTGCATTTATAAACACGTGTAGGCCCACACAGAAGGCAAGAATAAGTTCATTTTACCTGTACATCAGAGTTTTCATAATACAAGACAAAATTTCAAGAGTGACTGAGAAAATAACAATAGTGATATATTTATACTAGCATAATTAAGATTCAGTTTGGGGAGTTGGGTTGATGAACTAGTTCTTTGCTCGCCTTTCACCTCTGCGGCCTGGGTTCGATTCCCAGCTACCGGTAGGTCCACATGTGGATAGGGTTTTCATTGGGTTTTACCCAGAAATTTCTTCTCTGAGGTTTTCCTCCCACCACTAAAACTGTAAATGATAGATGCAGGTGGATGTGGGTTGTTTGGCAGCTGCCAGAGGCGCCGTTGTATGCCACTGACTCGACCACATTTAACATCTTCATCGTACAGCAAATTTGAACATATCTGTATGAAAGTTGCTCTTTATAAATAATTAATATATTATTAAAATGAACTTCATTCAGAATGCACCCTAATGCGTGAATCAATTATTTTGACAATGAAGATGAAAAATGTCCCAGCTCTGATATGTGACTGTCGATCCTCCTCTACAGCTTCGTAAAATTTGTAAAAAGCTGACAGTGATACTGAACTTACATGTACAACAGGAAAGGCTATATTCTCCATGTGTAAAAACCCACCACAACAGATGTGTAAATCTTTCAATGTCTCATCAACCTCAAACTCTGCTAAATGCAGGATCCAACAATTACGCAAAACAAGTTTCATAATAGTCACTATAATACTTGTGTAAGATCTCAGGTTATTTCTTCTACTATCAAAAATCTTGGGCTGTAGCACGCAGACCGAGAAGACGGTACACGGTTGATCTCTGGCAGAATAAAGGTCTTCCTTTACTAATGTATGATAAATACACTAAAGTTTGGAGTCAACCAGCCATAAAGGAAGACCAACTATCTTCCACATGACAACCTAGTACTTACACCCCTGCTGTATATAGCATGGGTTATGGACAGGAAGGGTCAGGGACCAAATGGGTCTCATCACCCACTTAATCCAATCACCACAAGACAAATGAGCATAATTAGCAGGTGCCATCTACCTGCCAACACCAATTACTCACTAGGAGGAGATTAGGACCCAGACCCCTCCAAGGGATGGCTAATTGTAGGATTAATTGCCTGCCTCAGGGCTGCAAACTGCAAGGAGAAGGTTTATTAGGATGGATCATAGATAGAGTGGGCATTGGGGGAGGTTGGGAAGACAAATCGCTATAAATCAGCAGAGTGTGGTGGGCTGAAATCCTGGCTTTTAAATCCTGTCTGACAGGGGTGATGGAGGCTGGAGGAGGGGTCTTCTTGGAAGGGATCTGAGACAAAGATTAGGAGGATCATTCTTGGCAGACAAGGGGAGCTGAGGTCGGTAATACAGAGCGATTAATACACCTTGAAACCACACAATGTGATTCTGGTGCCACCAATTTCATATGGTGAAAAATTTAAAACACCTCCACATCACGATAATAAACTTTGTAAGTCAACTTCAATCTGGTGAACCTTAACGTCCCCAAGTGCAACCACTCTGTTTCAGTCCAATCAAAAATGAGCACTGGGCCTACAAAGGCAATGGAATTATGAACAGCTTAGCCTACTTCAAATCACTGACACTGCTCAAAATGAATTCATTAGAACACTTAAGACTGCACCCATTTTGAATGCTTCCAGAGGTTCACTAACTGTGCATTGAAGTATTAGATTTGCGGCAGCACCATGTGAAATATCTCTTCTTGTGAGTATGTGTGGTTCTGACATCAATGTACCGAAGAGCATACCTTCTGAAATGTTGAGTACATGTACCATTTTGGTTCTTCTTTGAAGAACTACACACAGTCACAAAAAAAGAAGATATTTTGAATGGTGCTACCACGAACCTATTACTCAACACACCAACTTCACCATGAAAAACTTCAATTTAAATCTCATCTTATTTGTGCAGGTTGCCGGTGTATTTAGGATTGTGGCTAGGTGCAAATATCAACAGAAACAAAACCTTTGACAAAGACCACAAGCAACAACATCTTCTACAAGAAGACCCCCCAACAAAGACTGGGCTATAAATCATGCAGATCATGAATAAAGGTCTAGAAACAAACTGTCCATACCTTGCAGTTAGATTTTGACCACTTCACTTTTTTACTGAAAATTTTCCTCACAGTGATCCTGAATATACGCGGTACATGTACAGTACACTGCACAAACAGGCCAATGCACAATTTTGCTGTATCTAACTCTAACAGTTTCATTTCCAATGTTGCATCCGCTAAATGGCAGCTAATGGGAGAAGTGAAGGGGGGGTTTGAGTCCATAGGAGACAGGGTTATCTTCCCCCAGATTAGGAGGAGAGGAAGTGAAGATGCCAATTGACAAGATACATGCAATGGAGATAACAGACTTCAATCAGGCTACATGTACAGGGATTGGGAAGCATTTCCCTGTAACATTTTGCGGTTGGTTAATCGTGGCCTGCAGAAGCATGTGCTGGCAATGGCAATTAGACCAGCTTTACTCTTCTTGATTGAAACAAAACTAGGCAATCATTCTTCGGCTTAAAGGCATCTGTCTCATCAACCGAAGTCACTTACTGCGTAACTTCCCTTGTGTGCGATGAAGCATGTGATGGAAGTCTGACTGACTTGAACGAGTAGCTTAACAAGATTACAGAAACCATACAGCATGAGTAAAGGAAAAAAAAAGAAACTACCGTTTATACACAAATTCTTGACTGTTTCCACAGACAGGAAGAGATTCAATACAAATACAGTGCTAAAGAAAAGGAAACGGTGAATTTTACTCATTGACAACACAAGCTACAGGGGACAATTAAGGTTTATCTGCACTTAACTAAACTGCTTAATTAAAATTTCAACAAAGCCAGGGAGCTCATTAGCTTGTCCTGAATTAACCCCAGCAGGATAGGGGGACTGTAAACAGGAAATGTTATGCATTCAACAGGAGAGGTAATATGACCAATTAGCTTCTAGCTAGGAGCAGACTGATGGATAGAGCAGACAGCCAGGCACACGCCACCAATTAATGCTCAACCCAAAGGTACCCACAAAAAAGTACTTAGAGACCTATTCAAAGCCATTCATCAGTGCCAAAGAAAGTTATGTTTCATTGCAAACTTGCATCAAGAATAATCCACGGGCTGGATACAATCTATTTATTTGTAGCACAGTTTAAATCAGGCTGCACAATGGCTGAGCTCAATCACACATTCTAAGATCGTGCTTTCGTGTGAGCTGTGTCTTTCAAGGGTCTGTTTTAACAACTTGGAAACGGAAAACTGCATCACTCGCAGAGATGCAAACATTTTTGCGTGGAAGGCTTGGAAAGCAGTTTATTCCTTCATCTGACTGTTCTGAGTGATCAACAGCTCAAATTTGATGAATGTCTTCAGCTAGAAAACAAGGAAAATGTCAGATGTAAAAGTTTTTAAAAATTCACCAAACTGCACACAGATAATTTCCAGGCACTTGTGGGTGGAGGGAAACAAACTTTGATTCAGGCGTGGCCAGCACTAATGATTTGTCTACCACCATGCCCAGTTCAAGGTCTAGATTGGGCAACAATAGTGGAATCTGTTGTTAAGTAATTTCCTGGGCCCCAGGGAGAAGGCCCAGACTAGTCCTGATGGAGAAGAAGAGGGTCTGTGCCTGGACCTCGGGGCAATGCCTCATGCTGATTGATCTGGGTGGCATCTGCACCTCTTCTCCCTGCACTTTTCCTTGGGTGGAAAGTGACCTGGTCTTTTCTCCAAGTCATTAACTGAACACAGTTTCTTATTCAGCTTTTTTTTTTTGTCCAGTGTATGAAACTGGACATGAAGGACCAGTCTTACGCACTGCTGTTGCTATATAGCCTTGGGTACAGTACATACATAACAGGTTTTCAAATAAATTCAAATTCAGAATTCCAATTGAAGCTTACTATCCAAACTTAAATGCACAGAAGGTCAGTTTCCACGAGCATTTCCAAAAACTTGGCAAATTCTTTAATGATATTGATTCACTTTGAGATTTTCTATGTCTTTTTGTGAATTTTGTGAGCATTTTCTGGATGCCCTTGATGCGGCTGAGACTTTATTTTTGTTGTGCTTGAGCTAACATGGGTATGCTTTTTCCAACTATTTTTCTTGCCAACACCCGACTCGGTGCTAAAAATGCTCATTTTTAGAAAATGCTGGGGGAATGCTTTTGTGTACAGCGTAGGGACCAAAATGGAACTTGTTCAAATCCAACACTTGCTTGACTCCACCTAAAAATCTGAACAAAATTGAAACAGAAAATTAACCCCAATAGTCCTCAATCCTCTAAATTTATGATTTTTCTGTATGTACACCCCAGGGGGTTAAGGTTAATGAAAAGATAGAAAACGAATAACCGGTACTTCTGAAGCAGCAACAGGTTATCTTAAAACCCTCTATTTTTCTTTTGTTTCTTTTTTCTTAACTTTCTCAAGGTTAAAGCAAGAAAATTCCGGATGAGATAGTACTCCATTTAATGACGAATATTTGACTGACAGGGCAAGGGCGCATGTTGTGCTCTACACACATACAAGCATACTTGTGCACTTTTCCTGAAAGAAAAGGGAAAAATGCAAACTCAATGATGCTCATCTGCTTGAGAGTACAACTTTCCCACATGCTTACAGACAACTAGGTAAAGACTCTGTCATCTCTTCATGACTGCAATCTTCTCTGCTGAACTAGAAGTGGGACCGTTTCTCGGATGTTCCTTTAGTAAAATAGAAGGATTAAGGTGCAAACTATTTTCCAACAAAACAAATGGATGAGAGATTGTTGGAGAGCAAGTTGTGGGAGACTTGTGTGGACCAAGTTTCAAGTTCCCTTAAGCCCTTTTCACACGATGACAAAAACTCGCAAGGTTTGAGAAATTTTCTCACGCTTGAGAAATCTTACAAAAGTGCCGTCGAGTGAAAGTTCGCCAATGCTTGAGAGTGACAAGCATTCCGGGCGAATCCTTGAGATATTTTGGAGGAGGACGACAAAATCTTCCGCTAGCGAAAGATTTCTCAAGAACCCATGAGAAACAGTCATGTGAATGGATGCACTGTTTATTGTACAATGTCCCCTGCGATAACCTACAAAATGCGAATGCATAGTGACCTCCAACCCCACACAGCAGACGCGCGCCCTTTAACTTCGTTTCAGGTATGTCCAGCGATTGTGGCAATGCTCGCCGGTGCAATCGGGAATACCTCCTGCGACTTCCCGCCACACAGGGCTATTGTGGACCACGCTGTCCATTTTCGCCTTAATTGTGGTGTTTTCCATGGTAGTTATAAGGCTGAGAGTCTCATCATACTCCCAGCCCTTCTTGGAACTTTTCTGCTTCTTGGTAATCCCCGAAACATCGATTTTGGGAGAGTGTTTTTTCGTCTGCAAGTTTGACTCTGCCGATGTAGCGTTAGCCATTTCTCATCAATGGTCTCTAACCTGGTACTAGTAGTATTTGCGCTCAGTAAGTGTGGAGTTTACTGGCAAGCCGCGGAATAAGCGTTCGCGTCTCAAGGAATGCTTGCGAAATGTTACACGGTGCCGTGTGAAAGGACATGATGGTGGTTTGTAAAGTAAACAATCCCCGCTCTGAAATTGTGTCTCAAGCCTTGTGAGTTTTTTGTTGTTGTGTGAAAAGGGCTTTATAGATCAATGTTGTACATGCGAGGGCAGCATGCCATGAGTGGTGTGAAAGGCTTGTGTTGATAGCCATGAGGATCATCCAGGATCAGGGAGGTTAGGAACAATGTGAGGCTTAGCTGAGTACTTAAATATAAGCCTTTCCAACACAAAACTCTATGTAGTATGTACCATCATGGGAAAGTCAGGCTGGCATCATGGTTCTTTCTTTGCCTTCCACCTCTGGGCCTGGGTTCAGTTCCTGGCTCGGTCCACGTGTGGATTTGGTTTTCAGTCCCTCCCTGATTTCAATGGTTTCACCCAGAATATTCTTCTGGGTTTAGCTCCCACCTCTGTAACTGTCACTATTTCTCACTGTCTCATCTCTGTAGGTTTCTTCAGGCTTGTGAGCTACAGTGCCTAGTGCGCTTTTGAGGAATCCTCAGTGCCATTATCAGAAATCAGTAATAATGATGTCTCTTGGGGGGTAGGGTCCGTAAATTCTGCCTTCTGTGGAGTTCCTTTTGACCTCTATCATAGGGCAACCATCTTGCTGTTCCACCATACAAAGCAATGTGACCAAACTGGGGATGGAAGGGAAAATAGTCTATTCCCTTTTATCATTATGCGACATTGTGTAATTGTTGCCAATGTCTTGCAGGCATTTTAGAGTCAAACCACTACTCGTACTACTCATGAGAATCAAACATAATTGAAGATACATCTACATCACTAAGCACAGGTGCAGTGCTACATGATTGCTGAGAAAATAAAACAACAGCTAGACAACAAACTCATGTATGACGAGTGGTAAAATGAGTTTAGAAAGGTTTTGTTCATGAATATCATGGAAATTTTACTGATATCCCTGCATTGAGCAGAGTGGAATCACAGTTCAAGAAAGAATTCAATCTTGGCAATAGTCACTGCCTCAAAATCACTCTGGCCAACATAAAACCTTGGAAGACGGTGCACCGCAAAAACATCTCACCCCACCCACTGCTAAAATTGAGCTAGACAGCAGCGGGTTGCTCTTCAAGATGATATCCCAGTTTAATTTGCTGCTGCAAATTGAAAAAAAAACTTGATAGGAAAGTTGCTGGCAGTTAGCTAGCTATGGCTGATCTGTGGTTGGCGTCTGTCTGTCAGGAAAACTTCAGTTGTTAAAAAGCTTGTAGGAGTTGATGGGTTATGCAGATATGCGTGGATTTGGTTTACAGTTTGGAGTTGGCTAGGTATCTGTACGCCAGGTGTCTACACTGATGTGTTTTTTGGATTGGACACCACGTTTTTGGAAAAATAGCGTGCAAGATCTTTTCTGGGGTTTCTGGCTTCACCAGATTCCAAGCTGGAAAACAAAGAGTATTTCCTTTATGGTTTTACCAGAAAGTTTTCCTGGCCTGAACAAACACCAAAGTCAACATGTAACATGACCAATATGCAACACATGTAAGTCTGAGTGGACAGTCTGGAATGATCTGGAATGACGGGTGCTACCTGCTTGCTGGTACTCAACCACCCAGGAAACAAGGGTGCCGCTGCAAGCTGATTTTCACAGCACTCTAGTCATGAATTCACAAGTGTCAGAACAGCATGTCTTGTCAAGTCAACAAACTTGTGTGGAACATACATTTGCATCAGGGTGATCACATTGCTCAGTCTTTTCCAAATCACTTCAGCCTCAGTCAAGAACTTCTTTGTGACATAGCTCAACAACTTAAGCACCTGGACAAAAACTTTTGGTAAGAGTAAAGCCTGGACGCCCATCTGAAAAGGGCTCTTTACTATGAAATGTCCATTCTCTTTCCACCAAGATGACTGACGTCTGCAGTCACAGTTCCCCAGCTGGGAATACCTTCTTTACCTTGTGTGTGACATCATGAATGGCGATACTTCTCAAGGTTATTAACCTCTCTGCCACCGAGGGAAAACACAATTACAAATGGATTAGATTTATGATAAATGAAAATTCCAACGAAGCAACGTTTGTTACATCTACAGATCTTCAAAGAAAAAAAAAAAGGGAGGAAGAAAAACACACACACTGCTGTTTCTATCAATTCGTGGTTACTGACAGCTGGATCGGGCCAGCATCCAGATATATTTATGATTCTGAGACAGGCCCTGTGGCAGAAATGATGCATCCAGCCACCAGTGTCTCATCAGTCTTCAAGACCCCACAGCTAACAGTGGTAGAGGGGGGATCTCTACTCATTCTGAGACAAGGTACCCAACGTACAGTAAGTCACATACATGTACATAGACATGCATGTATTTCCAGGGAGGGGACAAGGGCGCGCTTGATGGGTGAGTACCACGCTGGTTGGCTGACTGCAGCCTGCTGGGGGGTGATGTAGGATCACGTCCCTGGAGGAGAAACCTGCACCATCCGGCGGGGAGAACATTCAAAATGACGAGTGTAAAACAGCTTGCTCCTACATGTACATGATTTACTCAGAATTCTGGCTGCCTTTAAGACATGATATATTTGCTAACAATGTCAGCACTGCGAAGTACGAGCACATCACCCATTATCAAAGTGCTTTACCTTCATTTCCATGCATGGTGTGAACAAAAGAGGTACAAACGTACGCTGATCAACAAGTTAAGTTAGTCCAATCTCCAGCACAAAACAATATTCTGTTACGCCTGTTAGGTTGAGAAAAAATTGACTTCAATTTTGACTGGCATTCAAATTTGCCGAGCAACATTTCCTGCTATGACAAGTGACCAGAGACACCTTCTGGGACCAAACACCAACAAGACTTATGCTCTAAATGTAACTCCACAAGACATGCATGTCCTGTGCTTAGAACTGGTTGTTCAATCTTTTGCTCAGCTGGTACAATTTGTAAACTCACAAAACACCATGTCTTGTTCAGATCTGTGAGACTGCACTCACTGTCAATCAATAAACCCCGAGAAATATCATATCAAAACATCCGGACAATTTACAAATGCTTTAAATTCCTCAAAGGGCTTACATCTAAACTTTTGGATGCACCAACAAAATCCCTTGTCAGAAATCACCCAGCATCATGTGCTTTGTATCACACTAGCCTGAACTTTCCTCAGTGAGGCCAGTTGGACCCAATTTGCCCCTTTTTCCTCCATATGTGTACCATTTGCTGAGTGAGAGAGTTCTAAACATTGTGCCATCTTCAACAAAAATGGAGTCTTTTTTTGGGGGGGGGGAAGAATGGTGGGGTGTTGTCTTATTAAATTTTGTCAGACTTGGAAGGCAGGGATTCAAGAAGCATTGACAGCCAGCTGGTACAGATGCCTTGTTGATGCGAGATCAAGGTTGAAATTGGACAACTTCCGGAGGGCTCTCTGCCCGACCCTGCTCTGAGTAATGAGGCACATCGGGGGCTGGTAGCAGGCCAATTGGGGTGCAGGAAGACTGAACTCAAACATGGCACCAATCGCCCTCACGAAGGAAAAAAAAAGATTTTCAACTCAATCAGAGTCTTCCCACCAAAACTGTCCAAATACAAATTGTGTAACTATACGATCGTATTCAACACAATAATGATTACATGACAATGACTGATGATGATGATGACAACTGTGACAGTGGTGATGACCATTATAAGGATGTGGATGCTAATGATAAGGAAACAGAAGATAGTGGCAAACTGGCGATGACAGAGGCAACAGAGACGGAGACGGCAATGACAATTATGGCATTTTACAATAATCACCAATCCATATTCATACAAATCACACACTAACAGTCAAAATGGAAACCGGGACTACGCATAAATGTACATGTATGATTGCATTCATGGCCGACAAGTGTTGATCTCATCCACAGAAGCATACAATGTATGTATGGTACCAGACAGGTAAAGACAAATTTGTACAGTTTTTCAATGGAGAACTACGTCCTACATGTACATCTGAAGAAGATAATTTGTCTGGTCCACGTAAAATTTCTAACTAGTAATTACTGCAAACACTTGATGTCTAGTGAGTGTCACAATTTAAAAATTCTTTCCTCAGAAAAAAAATCACTCAAACCATCTCTTTTTTAACTTCAGTGACAATGTTTTTGTAGGACAAAGCCTCCCTTGTTCCATCATATTTGGCCCCCAACACTGCCATCTATGGCAGCTTGTTGAAGCTATGGTAATTTATTGCTTACTCCATACACTGGTCACAGATGGCCAAGCACACACCTCAACACAGGTATAATAGCCCTTGCCTAATTTGCACCCTTGGGTACCCCCTGGGCCCCAAGCCACTGAATCCCTCCAACCCCAACACATTGATCAATGCTAAGAGAGTCAATGCCTCCAAGGTGACCCCTACTCCAATTCCCCCTCCACCCTAAAAATATTTAAGCATGGACCAAGTACCCATTTGCAACATTGACTACACTTGGCCTCCCATGACCTTAGGAACACTTGGATGGAATACTGGCCTATTTGCTTCACTGGCCAATTCGGATCTCAATCAGTGATCCCAGAGCTGGTTCGCACTATCTATTAGGTGGGTTTCTAGAGTCAGTGCACCAACGAAAGATCACTGATCGCGATCCAAACAAACTGGCGCTAAATGAGTGATACTCTGCCAGTTGAGAGAAGCCAGGATATTAAAAGTTGCCAACACTTTTCACATGGACTAAGGACGGTAGCAACAGGAAGTAAAAAGTAGCAGCAGTGGAGAAAAGAAAAGTTCCTGGGAAATTCACGACAACGTAATACACTGAGGGGAGTGTTGAGGGGTCCAGATGTTTTTCAGTGTAATACATTTTAAATGCACTCAAGCACTAGCTTTGTGTACAGGAATTCCGGCCAGAATTTGAACTTATGCTGGAGAAATACTCCAAATTATGTACAGTTTGTGGCTGATATCTGGCAGTAAAGAATGGGTGCAGTGCTTACAGAAGCTTGGACTAACATGAAGTTACGGCAAAGAACAAGGTCCCACAGCATGCCAATGCAACCTTGTCTGAGTTTTTTCAGTAGTTTCTGCTCCATCCAGCGTGGCATTTTACTGCCACTTTCCCTGTCTTTTGTTCCTGCTCCTTGGTCCCCAACCTGACCCCCCTTTTTGTCCTGATAATTAACGCAGTGATACCCAGGGGCTGACAGGTATAGGGTGGTTCCGGCAAATTTACTCAGTCCAGGAAGGGCGTTGGAATGTAAGTGGTGTAACTAATGAAACAACTTCCCCTGTAAATGGGGATTCACTGTTGAAACATCTTTACCAGGTACTTGCGTGTGATCGCGACATCCATATACATGTACCTGTGGGAACAGTTTGAGTTGTATTTTTCTGTGAGCACAATTTTCACTGGAATTCAAACTAGGTCTCCCTGTAGTTTATGCCCAACCAAAGCTTCTTTTTATCGCTTGTTAAATTTCTTCTAGGTAGTTTTCACATTTATTTTTATTTTATGTGTTTTGACTTGACTACATTGGATTCCATTCCACTGATTTCTTAATTTGCAGATTCTGCAGTCATTTTATAACGAATACTCAGGAGGAACTTCTTGACTTGGAACTCAATCATGCTAACTTCTTTCCTGCTCTAAATTCAATTAAACCTAGGAAATATATCATCTCATCAGATTCCACGAATTTAGTGCAACACACTCAGTAGAAACATTACACAACGGATGGACAGCATCCACACGAGAAAAAAAAAAGAGGCATGTGTTACATGCATTACCACAGAAATACCACCCTAGCTCCCTTCACCCGTTCAGGTTTCAGCGAACCTTCACCAGTCCATCAGCTGTTTCTTCAGGACTTTGGTCCAGGCATCTTGCACCCCTCACCGTCATCCCGTTTTACCAGTGCATCCCCCTCCAACGACAACCCACCACCCTGTGACATTTCCCAACAGTTGCGAAAATGTTCGTACCAGGCGAGAATTAACGTCAACAAGGAGTGAGAGATATTTAAAAGTCCCGGCCGGGTCGATGCAGAAAACACATTGAACCGGTTGGGAGGTGATACATGAAATCATACCACTCTCAGCTGTGTGTGCACTTCATAGCCTCGAGTGATATCAGTCAGCACACCCTTTCTTTTTTTTTTTCCCACTCAATCTGTCTGCGTCCATCCCATTGGTGCGCAATGCATTCCTGTACTGATATTCCTGGAGGGGGGGGCCCTCTCCCTCACTCTCTTCCCTTCATTGACAACACAGACACTGTCACTGTTCTTACTGGATACCATTTGATAGGTTGTGCAAAGAAAGTCTTGTTGTAGCTTCATACCAATACTTTTTCCAACAAAGTGTCAATTATGATCTTTCGGTGAGTATAAACGAGGGTCAAATGGAGTCCCGGGTACATGTACATGCATTTCGTGGAATGAGGGTGCGAGGAAAATTACTGTTGCCAGAACAAAAAAGTCAAATTAAAACTTCCAATATTACAGTTCTGATTTTTTAACCTCCAATATATGCAGGTGCAGATCTGTATGCAAGTGCAATTCTGTTTGTGCTTATAACGCAGAGGCTGACATGTCTCTGCTAACATTAATGTACATGTATGTCTTGCCTTGCACAACCTTAAGAGTGGGGTTCCCAATACACACACGTGGCAAGTTATGAATCTACAGGTAGGCCCCCTTATTCTTTTGTTACATGCACAGTAACTTGAAGGTGCACTGCTTTTTGCCAATTTCAACATTACAAAGACAATTAACGTTACAAAGACAGGATGTACCCTACACCGTCACCCAGTGGTCATAATGAGCAACATCCCATTAAAGTTTTAATTCCAGTTCCCATTCAAAACAGCTGTAGTTCAGACCATAATTACAAATCCAAACAAGGAACTCATCAAGTCTTGTGACAGGAGAGTATGGAATTAAGTACATGTAAGAGCAAAGCAGATGAAAAGAAAGTTTGAAATTTCATTTGTTGGGTCAGACGTGTTTATGCATGTATACATGTGGTATACACAGGCATGCTTGTACATGTGCATGCATACATGTGCTTGTATTGTAGGCCTAGTTCTCAGGATTAATCATGTCTGATCACTTGTGATTTGCAAGTTATCTTAAACTCTCCAGAGGCAGCTCCAGCTTAGTGTAATTTACAGGTGTTAATCTGTTGAATGCACATATCCAAATTAACTGGTTAATTACATGTTAAGCATGGACAACATAACTCATTCGGTAAGCGATTATGCATGGTATTTACTTTAAGATATGAGAAGAAGTTGAACGGGCATGCGTGAAGTCACTCTGTTTGAAAAGATGACACTTTTCAGGTTTTATATCACTGACAGCTTAATTGTACATGAACTGCCTGCTTTATTTAACTTGATGTCAGTGTGAATATAAAAGAAATTTGCATGGGTAAGGCCCAGGCAAAACCCAGTTTAACGTTCACATCTCATCAAAGGTTGTGGATAAACCACTTTTGGGGAAGTAACAGCAATTTTTAAAAACTTGTGAACTATAGCAATACCTTTGGGAGCACGTCTAACTGAAGTGGTCTTCTTCATTCAGAGACAGATTTTAAGAAATTAGCTCTAAGCTATCTGGTATCTTTGTTGCAAAAATGGAAGTATTGACTGCAAAATGTAAATGGCATGCCTAAATTCTTAACTTGAGGCAACATGCAATGCACCTATCTCTTCATCTCTTTGTCTGAAGACTCAGAGCTTCTCTTTTCTTTTTAGCAAGGCTTTTTTTTCTACTTCAAAACCACAGAAATTGACAGCAGACAGGAGCAGCAGCGTTTTGTTTCTCCACATTGGCTGACTTGAGGCCAGAAGGACCTATACAATGTTAACCTCCGAGCCCGACCTCTGCATTCCAAAGCACTACCACAACAGCTGTAGCGAGACTGACACACACGCGCACCCACTCACGCACAGCCACAGTAGGCACAAGACCAGGGATGTGGCGGGGAGCGTGGGCAGTGGAAATGGGTGCAGCACTCTGGTCGCGTGCCGCTGATGGGGGGGGGGACCACCACACTCGTGTACACACCATTAAAGGGACTTATGCAAGTATGCGTAATTAAAAAGTAAGGTCAGTTTTGCCATGTGAGCACAGTGAAATTGTGTTTTGGAAATGCTTGCTCGCTGAAAGTGAAAGCAAGTTTAAATCATATTTCTGGCCATTACGAGTTCTTGCGAGTCAGATTGACAGCAAATTTGAACTTGGACATGTCTCCTCCTTGTATCAAAATTTGAAGAATCTTTTCCAAAGCTGTAATAATTTCAGGCCTTTTGGTCAACTGGTGTACATGTATCTAATTTACCGGTACATGTATCTATACGTGTAGGTCTATGAGTAAATACAGTAAGGAACAGTTTTATGAAAAGTTTTACAATTTTCTTCATCAGTTTATCGGGGAGGAAGAAGGGTGGGACACTGCCTTTGTTTATGTCTCAAAATCCAGGACAAATAATCTTTTGGGAGTTAAATTTGAATAAAATCTGGTTCACTTAGTTGTTTAAATTCAAGTGAACATAGGCTTAATTTGAATTCTCCATACTAAGGACACTGTTGCTATTCCTCGTGACTTGGGGCACGCTTTTGCTTAGTTACGTAAGAGACGCCTTGCACCATTACACTGTTTTCAATGGATAAGAACAGCACAAAGGAACCAGTCCATTCCAGAGATGGTGGTCACTATGCAAAAGCTTGCCCCGAATACAGCAACAGTGTCTTTAGTCTGGGGAATTCAAATTGCTGTTTGTGTGCAATCAGATTCACTCAGTGTACCAGATTTTACTCAAATTTAACTCGCAAAAGGCTTATTGATACAACAAATGACACAGATTTTTCTTTCAGCCTTAATGCAACTAGGGCCAGGGGTGAGAAACATGAGAAATGATGCTTAGAGACACCTTGGATTCATCTCTCAAGTCAAGCATGATTTGTACATTGGCTGTTCAATTTTAAAATACAAACGATGCCAGCCATGTTTACATTTACATGTAGAATTTTGTTCAGACTTCAACAAGCCGCATTATAGGGTAAATATTGTCAAGAAGATATACTTCCCTCGTAAATGACATTCCACTCGTCAACAAATGTAAAACAATTTTTACGACATTTTTTTCCAGCTACGCAAGCTGTTATTTGAGGTCTACCGAGTTATCAACTGACTGAGTTTAACCATGGTCCATGTTTTAACGCACATTGTACATGTACATATCCCTAAATACCCACACAGAACTTTGCCACATGGTCTGCAGACCAGAATCCAGTGCTTTTCTCCTTCATAAATGCCAACATTCATCCTCCGTACTTTGAATCTATACACAGATGTAATTCTAGGCTAATTGGCTCATGTTTAGCCCCTGTGTGAAACCCCTTGCTCACAGCTTTTTGTTAGGAGATCTGGTGAGCATTGGGCTAACAATGACTGCTTTCCTCTTGACTTCTCTTCTGCCCTGTGTCATCCTGTTAGTTTTATGAGTTTATAATGTCCCTTGGCAGCAACGCCACTCACTACAAATGCCGTGGTGTCATACTCAAATGTTTTCTACAGGAAAACATTCCTCCATGATATACTTTTACCACAGGCATGTTCAAGCATACAGTTCCTCCAGTGACCACCTGGTTTGGATAAACTAGAAGAGCAAAATAACTTTGGAATCTTCTCATAAAACTATCTGAAGAATTTATATCAGTGAGTGTTATTAATACATTGGGCCCTTTTCCATTCATGGTGTAGTCCTTGGAATAGGTCTTATTTATTAAGCACTGGATGCATCTGTACAAGTTGCAAAGAACCTGGGGACCTATGTAAGAAATAAACAAGATAAGCAGCAAACGACACATGTTCAGAAGTGGGAAAAAAGAGCACATGCATACATGCACCATTCCATTCAAAAGTGGCGCATACATGTAGCTGCCCCTAACAGTCCCAAGTCCTCTGATTTCAATATGATTTTACATACACACTAAGGGGGTTAGGGGATGCATGTTACTGGCAACACTCTTCAAAGCTGGCGATTGGGAGTAGGCATATACATGTAAATATGGCTGCTGCTCTACAAACTGCGTTGACGGTGTCAGCAACTCCACAATTCATTATTCATGCTGTGTACAGGGGCGCGGAGGTGAGGTAAACACCTCTCTGAAGCGGAGATCTTGTAGAGCCAGCTCAGTCTTCTCCACTTAGCTTCAGCTGACCCCCGACTGCTGCTATCATGCACCCTTGCCGCAGGGGTCGTCCTAGGGATGGGCAACACTGGAGCATCACTTCAATAATTCCTAGACCCTCTTGCCTCACCCTTTGAGTGTGTCACTGATAATTTTTCTGGCTGCTGTATGTACGCTGACACGACATGTGTGTGGTTTGAATTGGGGGGGGGAAGAAAAGAGTTTGCCTGCTACAATGTGGCACAATTTCAGCCACAAAGGATCAATTATGGAGAAAGCGGCAGGGTGTTTATGTGTCTTGGCTGAGGGGGGGGGCATTTTTTGGTCGATGACAGAAAATTGTTCACAATAGTTTTTGCAGTTGATATTTTAGCAAAGGATCAATTAAATTTTTCCACTGAAATGAACAGCATGTTCATGAAGCATCAGAATAATCCAGCCATCACCATGAATCATTAGCAATCCTGAAACTAGATACAGCATAAAACTTCAAAACAATTCATCAAATACTGTCTTAAACTGCTGCATTTCTGGATCACTGCAGATTGGCTGGGTTTAAAGTCATGAAGTTCATGTTCATGTATCAGTCACACTCCTTCGGTCCTCCGCACTTCGGTCCTGTGCATATCCTAGAGATGTGCACAGGTCTACCGGTGTGTCAGGTGCTGAATCTAATCAGTCGCATGCCACATAAGCAAGACTGAGATAATTACATCTAGCTCCCCCTCAAAAAAGAAAAGGTAAAGAAAACCTTTTAAGCGCTCTTATAGGACACCAAACTTTTCACTACAAGCCAACTCATAATACATCATCCTCAAACATACATAAAAAGATAAAGAAGAGAAAAAAACTGGACCAAAAACTTGACACTGAGGTAGGCTCCTGCTTGAACAAACAAAAGCTGGCTGCCAAGGAATGCAGTTGCCATGGTGACAAAAGATGTAATTTATGGGGTGAGGACAGCCATGGTGATTCTGCCTTGACCTTGGCAGACATCCGATGAACTTTTTTTTCCTCTGGTGGAACCGTTTCTTCTTAAACCATACAAAGAGGAACTTGTTTATTGCATGCATTACTGAACAGTGCTAGAGTAATCCATGACAACTTGTGTACATGCACCGGTTTACAAATGAAATGAAAAGGAAGTCTGTGTAGTACCTTCAACAGCTACTGCTATGCACATGTAGTGATTTAAAACAGACTTACAGTAGGCGGATGGAGTAATTTATCGGAAACGTTCTACCTGACTTACAACTCCACAAGCATGTACATGTAGCATCTCAGCACTGAAAAGTCTCAGGTTAAGAATGCCCTTCAAAAGTGGTCCACTGTTACTCTGAGAAAACCCAATTGTTTTTAAGGGAACATTAAAGTTGTCCCCATCAGAACTGTCGATGTCGACATTTTTCAAAATAAGAAAATATTCTAAGATTTCTAATATGATGTAGGCGCTCTAGAGTCCACAGTGTCCTTATGAACCCAACTTCGTGAACACCTGGAAACTGCTTTGACTGACTACTGACCAACTGGAACGGCTGCAGAAATAAATTGGGCCAATCGGATGCTGTAAACAAAGACAGAGTGAGTAGGCTCATCAAACGGGACAGACAGCCTGCTCTCCAAATCCACCTGATAAATGCCGCACCTAAAAATACCGGCCAGTTGGCTGCCTGCCCCAGATGCACAAAGTTCAAAGAGATCCCCGGCTTGTTACCGGAGAGGCTTCTTCTGAGCCTGGCTGTCTGGTTGGGACACGAGAGGAAAGGGGATATTGCTGTCGTTGGTGTCTTTGTAGGGTGTCTACTGGGAGGAACTGATGCTGATACATGCATGGAGATCATAGCAAAATGCCAGTGGGGTTGATGCTGAGTTTTACCTTGAAAGCGTGAAAAAGAAGACAGAGCTATACTGGTACTAGAGGTTTTCATTGAACCCTCCCAAAACATTTAAGCACACGCACAATGCAAGCTGCTTCAATTCCTACAGTAAACAGTAGGTGCATGAAATCAATGTCAATAGTAGATTGTGAGTACTGAGAGAAATGATTCAACAATGCACAACTTGAATTTTGGTTAGACACAGAAGCGAGACTTTTTCTTTCTACAGATCCCCCGGAAAAAAAATATCCGGCCCAGATGGTGGGCCAAATGGAGTAATGGATGAATTAGACTAGCATGGGATTAGAATAATACCCAGACTGAGCAACAGATGATCGTGTCTCCTGGGCAGGTGCTGAGGGTCAGAGGGTAGAGGGACTAGGGAGGTAATAGGGCCCAGACTGGGGGGAGCAGATGTTGCAAGTCTGGTCCGCTTAATCCACCACAGAAGCCGCTGAACAAATGAATAAAGTACAAGTGCAATCTGGGCTCAGTGTGGGCTTTAAAGGGGTGTGTTTGTCCTAAACTGACTGCTATCAGCCATTGGCATCACATAAACTCACGACTTGTGATTACCAGACACTTTCTGTCTTGGACAACTTCAACATCTTCTGTTCACAAACAACGTATTTTTATCCTGGAAATTCGTGTCAGCATCCCATTGTCTCACACAGTCTGAAAAAAGCCTCAAGGACAAAAGTGTGTGAAAACGGCCATTGCATTGTTGACTTTCAAAACGTGACATAGAGTCAACTCATGTAGATAGATGTGTCCACATGCACGCAAAGAGGCACTGCATTCAAACTTACGTGTACTCGAGGGCTGGTCTGACTAGTCTACTGTACAACAAAGAAGATAACAGCAGCAATGCACCAAACAAGTAGTACAATGTCAGAAGTTCAGAAGGGATCCAAGTATTCAGGGTGTTGCCTCTTTTTAATTTAACCTTAGCCCCCTAGGGTGTATGTAAAATCATATTCAAATCGGAGGATTGGGGACTGTTAGGGACATGGAATGTGTATAAGATGTCGGGCCTTCAGTGGGTAGTCTTATGTAATGAACATCTTGGTCTGGTTTCTTGACTGAAACACAGCATTCAACAGCAAGGCCCTACCAACAGTTAATACCAACTGAAGATGTACACTATTGTGGTCCATGTACCGCTACGTACCGCGCTGGTACTACAGACAAGCAGGGAGGAAAATGAAGGTGTGTGGTGAAAAGGCAATAAACAGGTACCACGTGGGCCTGGAGACCAGGGAATACATCACACCTGGTGTATATCTAAGAAATAGGTCACTCAATCCATTGGGTCAAAAAGCAGGTTAACAATCCAGTAATCCCGATATTTATCGGAAAGGAATTTAATATATATATCTACCAGAAGTGGAACACAAAGCCAATTATTTAAGAGGGGCAACAAATACGGTACATGATGCCAGCCTCCATGTTCTCCTCAGCAGGCAGTGCACGGGGGGCACGGCCCCAGGACTTTGAGCCTCCTCTGTTTCATGGACTGATTTCAGGTGATTGCAATGCTGGATAATGTTTCTCAAATCATGTTCTAGCTGCAAGTTGCATTTCTAAACAATCACTTGATTGGTTACATTTTTTCTCGGTGTCCCTGAGGTGACTTTACAGCTTGCGGCTTTGGTTTTTTTTCTTTTTTTCCTATGATTCAGCTGGGCTTTTTATTACAGCAGCAATTTCACCTCTGACCGAAGCGTCATTTGTTATTTGTGAAGGCACGTCATCGCTCTTTTGTGCAAAAGTAAGGGAAGCAAAATTCAGCACAGCTTTAAAAAGTTTTAAAAGTAATAATGGCCGCACTGATATTCAACTGTCTCATCTGTATTCAGGAAAGGACCTGGGGAATGCCATTGAAAAGAAATGTCAGGCTTCAGAGAAGCACATGTTAACCACTTGCTGTAGGGTTTCCGGTACTGGCTACGTATTCTTTATACACGAGGCCGGGGTCTACGAAATCGGACAAAGGGAACTGAGACATGTAACAAAGACTGTACTTGTAACAAAAGACCAGGCTGCTGGGCATTACCGACATTTTTTCACTCTCAACAGTGGAGATATTCCAGCCTTATTTTGAAACAGTATACAACGGTTTGGGGGATTTAGCGCAAGCGGATTACCACCAGGGACAAAAGTGCTCCACCACCACAGTGATGAGCCACACAGTTATACCCAGCAAGAAATGAGACCGAGGGGTACCCCCCCATCATGTCCAATCCCTATACACATTCCAGACTATTGTTACTTAACACATCCCCCCAAGATGTCTGAAAGGAATTCCCCAGATTCCTGCGAGACAATGACCAACACAAAGCAGGGGGGGTTCTCTCCGTCTCATACCTTGCTGCATATGCACACAGTACCGCTGCAAGCTAATCTGGCCCCCACTGTGCCAGAAAATTACTAAACACCACACAATCTGGGCTCTTGTTACAGGGCAGCAGGCCTGGCTGAAGTACTCCAGCATCAATAGATGTTGTCTGTCAGATTAGAGTAGCCACCAGACAGTCCTTTGTGTGGGTGTAAGTGTCCAGTAAATGAAGATAGGAATTTTCAAAGAATTTTGAAAACAGAAAAAAATGATAATTATCCCGCCCCAGCATCATCAACATTGATAAATGCCACAGGCACGAAGTGGTTAATGAGGAGCTAGTAACTTTACTTATAAATTTCTAATCACAAGTCCCTCAAAATTACAAAAATTTGATCAGAATTAGTGATTTAAATGTAGTATACAAAACTATACATGTAGTGTTGTTTAGCACAATACGAGTTTCTCTAAAATGCGGGGATTTTTCATTTGGACATTTTTGAAAGTATAGGATAGCATGAGTTTGAATTGATTGGATTGTGTGATATCCACATGTATATCATTACTCATACCCGTGAATATTCAAGGACGGCTCTCTGAGTCTTACATGTACCATCAATCAATAGTCTCTAATATGGTACATGTGAAACTGAAATAGCAAGATGTGGGGGGAAAAAAGCGAATCAACCCAAAATTTGTTTTCTCGGAATCCAGACTGGGAGGGGGGACCTATGTATGCAGCGTACATGCACTAGTGGAATGCCACAAAAAACAAAACAAAATGCACACCCGACCTTCATGCATTGGCAGTGGTTCCACTCAAGTTAAGCCACATGGTACTCATTGGGGGAGGGGTCAGGATCCAGACCGACAGTACATGTACTTACATGGTCTCTAGAAGGTTTTCCAATGTAAGCGCTGTTGGTCTGGATCCTGACCCCCCCCCCATGAGTAGCACAGCAGCATATGTGGTTTTGAACGTCATCCAAAGTCTTTATTTCAATTTACAGTTTGCATATCTCTGGAGAGGTTTTTTGTGTCAGTGTCTGGTATTTTCAGAAAGTGCGTCAAAGAGCATTAGCAGTATGTCTGCCAAGAGACTGGATCCAGACAGGCTGTTCTGGAAAGAGGCATCAGGTCAGGTCCAAGGAATTTTACACCTTATTCAATCCCTGTATAAATGGTTAAGACTGGCAACGGACAATATGATCATCACTGAGAGGAAAGAACATTAAAATCCAACTCTAAAACCGGGAAGTATTCACAGCTCGGCTACTGTCAATTTTCCTGTTTCAATAAAAGGTGCACACTAAGCTCCCAAACCATCACATGGTATGACATATATGTAAAGTACACTGCTAACTGACAATTAGCAGTAGAATGGAATTTGTTTTATATTCCCAAACAATGTGACAAATTTTCTCAAACTACGTGTACAACGTGGCAGGAGGAGGAGCTACAATGTAGTCACATCAGCAATCACCAACGGTCCAAAAGTCTTCAACCTCACCTCACCATTACACAGAAAGTGCAGAGCCGAACTGACCCCAATAGAATGACCAGTCTGTTTCCGTTTATACAATTACCGGCTGACAGTTAACCCTACCTCCAACTTGCCAATGATGTGACATCCAATTAGAACCCTATGGTATTTCTGTTCTCCCCTTTGCTGGGTTCTGTCTTGTCCACTCCCGGGTTGCGATTTTAATTAGTCCATGTTCCCCATCACTCGACACAATTAACCTAACCCATGAGTGTTTATTGCAAAATGGAAGGGGGGGAGGGAGGTGATGGTGGGGGATATAACTCTGGGGATACGGGTTTCGTTAGGAATAATTTGGAGTGGGCAGACAATATTCTGGATTGTGTTACTTCGTAGACCAGATTCCTACAAGGCACTGACGACCATTTGATCACACCATAAGTTTTTTGGGGGGCTGGTGTCGGTATGTGGGTCACACACGTTAGATACGAGGCGTGATACATGAGAGACTCTGGCTGAAACTTGGAACTACCCAGTACATGTACATGTATGGTACTGACACATGTACTGTACGTGTTCTCTGCTACCCTCCCTTATACTGGTACATTGTATACTTCTGTTGAAATCAATGAATCTTTACAATATTTGGCTTAATATGAAACTTACAGAGGAAGGAAAACGCATGGAATACTCACAATGATTCGCCAGTGGTTCTGACATAGGATTAACATTCATTATGTTACCCCCGACAGACATATATGCCAAACCATCTCAAATACTTTTGAAACCTTTTTTTTTTTTTGTAAAGACACAGACAATTCCAAGTACTGTACATTTTTGGATCAGGTGGCTGTACAATTTGACTTGTGCCTCAGACTCAAAAACCATTAACCCTCTGCCCACAGGCACCTTGGCCGTTTTCCAATACTCATCTTCGTCTCCGTCTCGGGCTTCCTGTGGGAAACCAATCCTCGATTGTGGGCCTGAAGCATTTAACTTACCATAAATTGAAATGCTGTAATTTTTTGCTCTTTTGCATCTTACTTGATGTTTTGTGGCACTCTCAGACTTACTATTTAGCTTATAACCTCAAAATCAGCAAGTAAACCAACAGTTGAAGCCTGAGATGGAGCTCAAGTCGAGTATTGGAAAACGGCCCTTGTTTCTGACTGCAGTGGGGAGATGTGAATGTGGTCACTCGCGACACTGATTTACGCGTGCGTGACATACAAGATAATGTGAGGCCGTGAGCATGTAACATTTGAAATATGCTTGTGATCCACCTTACGTAAATGCATACTCATCATGAATAGCCAGTCAGTGTCAATTTTGTATTCTACATGACCAGGGGCTAGTGAAGGAATGCGCATGCAGTCCATGGAGTCGAGGTTCCCAATTGCTGTATCTACATGGTACTCATACATATGCTCGTGTACTTAAATTATGTAAATCATTCCAAACTTGAATGTGCACTTTCTTCAATAGATATACAACACAACATGAATAGGTATACATGTAAGTCAAAGTACTGGTACTTAATCTTACATGTCTGGGCAGGAGCAGGCACCTCAACCGACAACCCAACTCACATTCAAACTGAATTTGTTTTTCAAAGGTCGACATCCATTTCTCTAGCGCTGAAAATGAATGTACCGGTACATGTACGGTTCAGCTTGTGAAAGTAAAACTTTTAAAACTTTAAACAGGAATGTTGGTTTTATACACTGCAATGTAGGCCCCTCCTTTTACTTTTTATTCAATTCATACACAAACAAACATATGAGATCACTAAAAAACACAATGATGGCACAGTAGTACTGCACACTGATTTAAGCTTAGCAGCAGCACATCAGGATTTCATTGATACATGTACGTCCAAACCCACACAAATCCAAGTAATGTCCCTGATAACTTCATCCATCAGGCTCCAGTAATCCACAGACTTTAACCGGGAGGCATGTCAACGTGGAGGACGAGGTATCGACCATTTGCAGTTTCTGCAAGCAATAACAAGTATCCAGGCCGGCTTAAACTCATCAACACCATGCCAGCCTCGGTAGGCACGGTGTCCTGAGACCGGACAGCCCTGCCATTGTGCTGAAAGCTCAGAGAGACTCTGCCAGGCAGAGCCCTGTTAGGCTGAACATTGCACTGAGCCACCAGACGTGGGAGAGGGTTGAGTTTTGAACACTTGGAGGAAATCACAGCTCTCGGCACCTCTAAGCTTTGTCACAACAGTTGTTCTTGATAATGCCAAGAACTAAAAGAGTTTTCTTGGGGTTGGGAGTACGTACAGATAGACTGGCATTAAAGAAGACTTTCTTTTCCAATACCCAAGCTCTGGCTGAAGGTTAGCATGTCCAATTTAAGGTTCACTATAAAACACAGAACAGGTTAGAAGTTCATACTTTCTGGAGCTAGACTCAATCCAGTTGCATGCAGAAGTAATTCCATGTTGTGTACTCATTATTTTTAACAAAGAAACATTAAGACAAGCAAACAATAAACACTGTGTTTCAGATTCTACTCGAAAATACTTTTTGAACTAGAGAAGTTTGAATTTTCCCCCAAATATCATCTCGGTCGAAATGTAACTGAACTCACTTTCATATGGTATGGTGCACACAAACGACTGTCCCCCGACAAGAGTACGGTACTTTACAAAGGAAAAAAAAATCTTTAACTTTGTTGCACAGTATTGGCCATCATTCCTAAAAACTGTTTCAATTCATTTCTAGTTGGTGAGCAAAAAGCCAGACAGATGGTTTGTGGTTGTAATTACTCCCAGGAAGTCTTTCATTTCTTTCATCCAAACAGCTGATCTGATGAGAAGTTAAGATGAGCCTTGGGACTGGGGGGGGGAGGGGAGAGACGCGCAACATGTGGGGGTGCAATGATCCATGCAACGCCATATCCCCAAAATAGCTCAAATCACGAAAACAGCAGTTTTTTTCTTACGCCGGCGGTCTGCAATGTGGACAAATCATCCCATACAGAGCATGTGCAGAAATCATCAGTGCAGTGCCCCCCCCTGCTTTTTCGTATAAAGGAATTATTTGACTGTGAGGCTGTGTACATAAAGGGAAGTATGTAAAGTACCGGTGGAAAAGATTGCGTGACACTGAGGGGCTTTCTACCATGCCGCTGTCTCACAATGTCTTAGAATTCGGGGTGTTTTGAGTCCTTATCTGAAGTGCCGCAAAGCGTGCCATTTTGAAAGTTTGGGCATCAAAGCTTGTGATCTGATTACCATAGATTCCTTGTAATAGGTCTTTGTACTGTTTTCCTCACAAGTGCTGAAGTGTACTACACTACATGTTACTCGTAGGTGGATGATGACAAATTTCATGGAAGTATTAAGTTCAGACAGAAAGCTGCTCTCACATAAATGAAGCTTTGTTGACTATACTTTGCTTGAATTTTGTTCATGAATCTTCTTTTATACCCAAAAAAAAAGGATGCAAGAGAGAAAAATGCTGTAAACTGTTGACTAATTAGCCTGTCCGTGATAAGTTTTACCTACACCTACTGTAAAACAAAACCCATAGGAAACTTGTATGGCTAAGGTGCGGCTGTAAAATGATTCTCCATGTTATGAGCCAATTCTAAGGGGAACCTGTGTGAAGGTCACTGTTCCATTCCTTTGGCATACCAGACCTCAGAGATGACAGTGAAAACATCCCAGCTGATCATGACCAACTCCTGAAGGAGGACAGGAAGTGAATGGATCTCAGGTGTGGTAAAGCGCAGGTTTTTTTGGGTACAAATTCTCTGGTGGTTCTCCAAGTTGAAGTCAAGCTGAGACTCAAGTTCCACTGGCTTGGCTTGAATGGAAGCAGACTTTTTGCCCTTAAGTCCCTGAGCCTAGAGAATTAGGAGGGGGGAGGGGGACCGGGACAGGATGACTACCTCTCTCTCAATTCCCTCTGCAAACTGTGTAGATATTTTAGGCCATTCCAAATAACTTGTGTCCTTACTTTTGACAATCTTGGTGAGTGAGGTTCTCTCCTCGGATACCTGCCCTCCTGAAATAAATACATTTTAAGCTGCCAGGTCTGTCAGAGCTGGCTCTGCTGTGAAATGTCATGTATGGCTGGATTATTCCTATAACCTTTCTTCTTTAGAAAAATGTATGGGAGCTGGGATTAAATGGCTATTGTGTGTATCCCTTACAACGCCTGTTTTTGTGGACTGGAGACTGGACACCCAAGGGATGAATCAAGAAGGCATTCTCTCCCATCAAGCCAATTTGCAGGGACCCAGAGTGCTTGGGGTCTGGGGAGGCCATGGTTGGCTACAAGTGGAGCTGGAGTTACCAGTGTTACTGTCCAGCCTCTTGACAAACTGAAGCTCTAGTCCAGAGCATTTTTTTTTCAATGCAGTTACAACATTTCCAGCTTAGTCAATTTGCAAAGGCATTAGTGAAGGTTGAGTCAATGGCAGAACACCACTGTGCTAATACTGCGTCCAATGAAGATCAAAATTGACTTGTGAATGAGGTCTTCCAAGAATAAATATCTGAAGTACATGTACCATACATGGACAAGTGTACATCTATTCAAAATTCTGTCTTTCTCTCACAACCCAGTTCCTTGATTGTCATAAATGTAATTGTTCAAAGTTCTTTTACGTATCACACAGAATAAGAGCAGGCTGCTTACAGGGAAACTGCCGGTTTACTGTAACCCTGTTACATGTCTGCTTACAGAAACCATTACATATACCTTGCAGGTCAGCTGATCTGGCTTCTGATATGACAGTCCCCCCCCCTCCAACTCCAAAAAAGTTCTGCTGACTGCAATGAAGTCAACTGCAGGAACAGGCCAAATGCCCCCATGGGACAGAGTCTCCTGTTTCGATTGCATTGAGGTGGCAAGAAAGAGAACCACATGCTGTAATAATTTATTACTTTTAACCCGCCCGCCATCTTCCACATTGATGCTCCTAAGCATGAGCTGCACTACAGGTATGTGTAGGCCTACATGGTGGCTGCAGCTGAATCTGCTGTTTTGCGGCTCTGTTTTTTTTTTATTTCTAATGTGGGCGCGTTGGGATGAGTAGCCCTAGCCAGAGATGAATATCCATTTGAGACATGGCCTGTGATGCAGAATGAGGCTTGTGTCCAGAACAAGCTGGTGACTATAGTATTAAAACCTGTATCATGCAGATCTCAACTGCGACTTCAGGGAACAAGACTTTTGTGTCAGTGGGCCAGGACATTAAAATAAAGGCTGAGTCCCCAACAAATCCCATGCTCAATCTCATGTCATCAAGACTCAGCAAGAATGGCATGCTGTCCTGGGGGGGATAGGGAGAGAGTAGACACACATGACCAGGGTGTGAACACTCTTACCTCTGAGACTCTCCTTAGTCAATGCCAAGATTTGTTTAGATTTGTTTCCAAATTTTCAACAAAAAATGAAATGATATTAGCAGAAATTTTTGATACAGAGCAGTCATGGAGAGGGCTGATAACCCCTGCCACACAGAGACCACACTATTAACCCTTTGATATTGCTTTGATTTCCTCCCATCCATCACTGGCACGCTGCAACATTCACTGATGGAATACAGATGGATGTGCAACCTGACCACTCATATTTTGGGTGGAGGTACATGTACATGCAACGTGGGGGGCAAAAAGGAATTTCATGGACAACAATCTCTCCCTCTAATATTGCATATTTGCACTGAAGTCCGGTTACACTCCCTACATTACAGCAATTTGTGAATGGCATACCTTGAAGTCATTAACTGACAAACAATGTAGGGTCTGGCATCCCGACTAACAGACACATATGCACAACATAATCATGCCATGTTCTAGCCTGTGAATACTTTGGTCATATCCATGTAGGCACAGTTCCCAATTGGAATACTTGGGGGTGCTACCAACATAATGAAAACCCTCTCCAGCTTTGTTAACAACACATGCCACCTTGGCCTCATAATTAGCACCCCAAAAACTTGGCATAAAGGGAGAAAAACCTATAGTAACAGATCATTTGCAGGACTCCTTGAAGCAAAGGGGTGTCGATGAATGACAAAAGGCAATGTTTGCAAACCAGCTAATCTGGCATGCATCATGTACTGTTACTTCAAGGGCTCCCATGGAAAACCTTTGAAATGAACACATCGTCCTAAGTAAATGTAACATTCGTGAAGATTTGAGATTATGAGGAAGATCAGTGCTTTCAGAGCCACAACTTGAAGTTTTCATTCAGTATGCTCAACACTACTGAAGGTGTGGAATACAGTCTTTAAAAAAATACTGAAACGCAACCGTCTTAATGAGTGCTACGGAGGGCCTCAGTAAGGCCATGTGAGGCAGCTAGCAGTGAGTGTACATCAAGCTCCTCCATGATCACTATACAGGGTCTGTAACCAATTTACAGTTGCAATGTGAGCTTTTTTGTCCACAACTCATGAGAGAAGTATAATGCTCTTTCCTGAAAGCACGATGCAAAACTGCACCCAATAAAAAAACCCATAAAATCCCCAGGAAATTGGACACTTACCGTCTTTCTTCTTTTCCAGATTTTCGGTAATGGACACCTCTTCAACTGAATGCTGGGGGCTTTTGGCCTCCAAATCCATAGGATCTATCAGGGGCTTTTGGGGTTGCTGTTCCTGCTGCTGCTGGTGAAGAAGTTGCTGCTGCTGTACCTGTTGCTGCTCGTGCTGTTGTAGTGCCTGCTGCTGTAGAAGTTGCTGCTGCTGCTGTTGTGCCTGTTGCTGTTTTTGCAGGAGCTGCTGTTGCATTTGCTGCTGTTGCTGCTGTATTTGCTGCTGTAATTGCTGCTGCTGTTGGAGCTGCTGGAGTTGTAGTGGTCCTGGCTGTGTGCCTGGACTCTGTTGCACTTGTATCTGCTGACCCTGTTGTGCTATCTGGGCTTGCTGCAATTGCAGCATTTGCTGTTTTTTATGCTGCAACTGCTGCTGCACAGTCTGCAGTTGTTGCACAATGGGCTGCTGCTGTTGCAGCTTGAACGCCTGCTTCTGCTGCTGGTCCAGCAGCTGCCGCTGCAGCAGTTGCTGCTGTGTCCCTACTTGCTGCTGTTGCTGCTGCTGCTGTAACTGCACTTGTTGAATTGGCTGGTTCTGGGCCTGAGTTAGTACCAGCTGTGGCTGTCCCTGTATCCGCAACCCTTGCTGCTGCAACTGCTGCTGCAGCTGCAGCTGCTGTTGGACTGTCAGCTGTTGCAGCTGCTGAGGCGTGATGGTGTGCTGCACTGTTGGCTGCACTGACTGTATCGTCTGTGTCTGAATGGGCTGCAGCGTCAGCCTCGGCTGGGGCACTTGCTGGATCTGCTGGACCTGAATGATGGTTGGTGTCACCATCGTGGTCTGTGGAATCGTCACAAATGGAAAAGCTGACATGATCACCGATGCGGTCCTGTTACCAGTCAAGTTGACAGGTACCGGTGGCAGGGGTGGGGGTGGTGGTATTGGCACCTCTGCTGCCGTTGTGGTTGAGGGGGGAGGGGATTCCCGCTCCTCAAACAGTGAGTACGCCATGGCCTCGGGGCTACAAACACTCATGGAGAAATCCATCTCCGACTCACCACCACCCAGGGGAGACGTGGGTTGCTCCATCCTGATGGCCAGGTATTGGGTAGGGGAGTTTGTCTGTATGTCTGCTTTGGGGTTTAAGCGTGAATGTCACTCACAAGCAGTGGTGAAGTGGATGCAGCATCATTTCCTGTATGTATAGGAATGATAAATAAGGTGGATTAGGCTCAGAGGTACACACTGCATTTCATGTCAATGATCATGTCAATGTCACTTCCTTTCCTTGCTTTTAACAAGGTCAAGATGGATATTCAAAAGAGTTCTAGCACTGGAAGGTTACTATTTCTAATTCTAGCAATCCACAAAAGTTAACAGAGTGACTATGAGAATGTTTCTTTTTAATCTATGGCTGTGTCCGAAACAGGTTTCAGGAGCTACCGGTACTCGTACGGCTACTGTAGGTCTCCGTGTATTTCCAAAGGAGTGTAGACCTACATGTAGACCTACTGGGCACAATCCTGGACAAAATAGTTGGAACACCTTGTGGGAAGCGCGGTGAAAAGATCCCCCCGTCTCCCGCATTCAATGTTACGGTCATTTATTGGGCCAAAATTCGACCCAGCTTACCCAATGAGAAACAACACTGACAGGGGGAGAGGGGGGAGGCATGTTCCAACGAGATTTGTCCAGGATTGTAGCTCCAGACAACAAATTCGGGTGCAGCCTTCGTCTGGAGTCAGGCCAGTTTAAATACTGTACACTGAGGAAGCAATTTCAGGTGCAACTCTCGAGTTGTTTACCAATCCCTTCTCAAAGACCAAAGTATCATTTCTTGTCTTCAATTTTGTCTTTTGTAAGCACGCCCAAAAATGATCTTCCTGTGAAGGGAAGTCTTCAAGGGAAAATTTCCGCAAATGATTTTGGCCCATGCCCTGAACTTCAGGCCAAATTCACTGATGGTCAGACAGGTTGGAGGTTTGGTGGGTGGACCATAGCCAATGGCTGAGGGAGGGGGGGGCTTACCGCAAAGACGCAGGAAATACGGAATCAACACAGTGGCAGTAATTAACATGTGCTGACCTATTTGAAATTCTAATGTCAAACCAAAGGCCTGAATGAATTTGAAAACTGAACTGACACCGCAACCCGCAGGGGCAAGTCGCAGCCCCTGGATGCATCCTTGGCTGACAATGAGCCATGTGTCTGACGAAGGATTTGGCGTGATACCAATCTTTGTGGCTAAAGTTTATTGGCACGATATTCCAGTTCTTTCTTTTGCATGTTTCTGATGTGCAACACAAGTGTGTAATAATTCTTAACTGCAGCTGTTGACGTCTGTTTGTACTTGATATTCTCATTGAGAGCAAGGAAACATTGCTGTTTTGATGGTTTACACGTACAAGAATGGAGTTTAAGGGGACTATTGCACAAGACAGGATTTTTTCTCTCTTTTATTTATTTAAATCTTTAGCAGTGAAATCATGATGACGATGATTTCTTTTTGAAATTGTATACCTGTGGCTTGACTGTCTGACAGGGTAGGAGGAACTTCTAGTGTTTGACAAACGGTAGTTGTCACAAGCTTTTAATGACCACAACCCAAAAACTGACCATATGAAATTTTGACTGCATTTGACACAATCTCAATGCATTTTTTAAATTTTAAAACATTTTCTTTCGTTTCTTAAAAAGGATGCAAGAGATACATGTACATGTATCTTTAAATTAACAAACATGTACGTACTGCCTACTGCTGACAGTTTCAACTGTTTTCCTACAGATCCCGGTAACTTAGAAAAAGACAATGCTTCCAGAATAAAAAAACAAAACTCAAAACTTCAACTCCCAATAATCCATATTCTGAAAAAAGAAATCTTCTCTGTGAGTTGAATATTCTTTTAGCAAGGTGTGTGAAAGGCCCACATGTATAAAGCTTTAACAGCATGCCAACTTGAACTCGCGATTAATTATTCTCTGACTCATGTTCCCATGACAACAACGTGGGAAGAGGAGTCCACATTCCTGCCACTGGTCGAGAGCACGGGAACCAGTGATTCCTTCAAACAAACAAATTCCATATTCCTCTCCTATCATTAGCCCTCACATTAAGCTGATGGACGATGTTTGTCTGCACGGTATTCACATGAACATACGCAACAAGGAACAGCAACACGGGCACAGACCTAGCCTCTGGCATTGCACTCCACTTCTGAGAACAGTTATGTGCAAAGTCTAGGGTTCACAAACAAAGTGCGCACGCTAGGTCTAATCAAATGATTCCCAATCGATCTTCAGCTTGACTCACAGGGGGCACCGTTGCAAATTTCATTTGGGGTTTAGACAGCTTCTTCACTCCTTTCGATACAGGATTCATTCCAGGGAAAGATTGGAACGGTATACCATTCAATGGTTGCTCACATTTTCCTTTGTTACTGAAAATATATAGAATTCTTTTCAATTAACAAACTGATATTTTGATGCCAATACTTGAAATCACTTCTGGCAAAGGAAGTGTATTTATTTTCTCCAACACGTGCACCTCCATCACTTACACATACATTTACATTTTACATGTAGTTTTAAACTACATACATCAACCTGAGAAATTTGGAGGACGGAGAGCTGAACGAGACCTAGACCCTTGATGATTAAATTCAGCTTGCCCTTGAATTATACAAACTTGGTGGACATTAAAATATTCCGGACACTGTTGAGGTAAATATCAAAGCGATGATGAGAAGCTGATCCACACTGTAGAATCACATGCCAGTGAGATGGGCCAACCCGCCCACTGAAGATCCCCTCAGCCTTGAGACAAAACCATATGCTGCTGGTAAGCCTGACAGGCATTACAGCCACCCAAGATTTTTTTTCTCGCTCTCTCCTCTCCTACTTTCTCTCCATCTTCAGATTTGGAACCTGGATCTTCACATTTTGTTTTCGCATCAGAGTCCCTGCTCCCCATAAACCTAGTGCCAAGTTAGATACCAACTTCTGGAAACACTGCCTTGAAGTGAGCAACTGCTGTAACACATGGTGGACAAATGCTCCAACCCCCCCCTTCCCCCCAAATGAGAAGAAACTCTTCAGATCGGAGACCTGACCTGGCATTTATCGAGTGATTTTCTTCTGATGCTTTTAAGGGACCATGGCCTGTAAAAGTGGGCATAAAGTTGGGTCAAAACTGTTCCACATGGGTACATCTGAAAAAAAAAAGCTATCAGGTTTTTGCCTCCTGTTCAAATCTTGTACAAGTACACGTACATGTACTGGTACATGATGTCATAAAAAAAAGGTGTGGATATAAAAAACAGGTGTGAAAATGAAAGTTCAATTTAGATAAACCAAAAGCAACTGGGTGAAGGGCAATGCATTTTGCCTGATGAAAAAATACCATAAACAACACCCCCAAAAAAATTAGAAGTCACCGTTTCATTGTGTCAGACTTCCCAAACTATGAACAAAATTTCCATCAGATGAAGATTTTACACAGTATAATGACTGATCCACTTTTTCCCCTCTCAATCAGCAGTGGAGATATAAAAATAGCTATGGCAAGGGCCGCTTTTTGTAACCGCAAAGACAGGCAAAGCATGCAGGCTGGGTTCCACAGCCAGGGTCCTGTAGCGTCCAGCAGGTGTACGTGTACAATGAGCCTGTGGCCCAATTCTAGTCAGACAGTCCACTGCCCATCAGAGCCCCCAGCTCTGCCTGCCACGTGGACCCAGTGGGTAACATCACAATATTTGTCCCCTCGGTAATTGCCAACCCTCTCTCCCCCCCCCGACTACAGCCACCAACCACGATCATAACATGCTGGAATGCTTGGCATGCCTTGTTCCTCATTTCTTTCCTTTTCCATTCCTTTGCTCATGGAGTCGTGGGCGACTGACAGCCCTCAATCCCCCCCCTCTCCATTTCTCCCTGTGCCTTCTAACCTTTTGTATGTGCCTCCGAAGCCTTATTATTCACAGTAAATTTGAAATTTATGTCAGGCCAGGCCGGCGGTGGCATGTGCCTGGCGTGTGGCAGACACGCTTCTGATGTTATCTGGGGCAAGTAAGCCAGCTTAAATTATGCTCGGCCTTTTCCCCCCATTGTGAAGGGTACAGCCACAACCTCTCCTCCCCCCCCCCCGAAAAAATTGAATATCAAACTCCAGCAGCCAAGGACACAAACTAGCATTGTAAGAAGTTTCGAAATGGAAAGGGGGCAGTGGGCATATGCTTGTACCACTAGATTTAGCCAATGGCATGGGCACACTTCATTTCAGTACATGGATTTCATTCGTGTCTGTCATTTCTTTCGGACTTTCATGTTTTCCCTCATTGGCATCTGAAGTTCCACTTAAAATTTCTAAATGGTTAATGTAGCTTGTGTTAACAGTTCTACAGGTGCAGTGACAATTGAGTAAAAACCAAACGTACATGTACTTACGTTTTGTTATTGGTGATGCTTGTAAGCATGTCCAGATTTCACATTTGGAAACGGCAACATCAGTTTGTGAAATGTGTACATGTAATTCTGCACGCGGAAAAAAAAGATTAAATGAACAAAGAAAATGTTTTTCCATTAAAACTGAAGCACAGAGACAAAGACAGGTCAAAGAATTCATGAGAAGCCACTGCAATTCAAGTCATCAGTTTTGGGAAACAAACTCAGACAGGTAAAATTTGGGTCCGGGAAGATGTTTTACCTTCAAACTCTCGTCCCGAACAACTGCTTTGCTGTCATACACATGTATGTCCTAGAACTAATGCACACATTCCTGTGTGGTTCCTTCTTGGTGGCGTGCTGAAATGTACCAGTTTGCGATATGAGTGCTGAACTGCAGGCTACAGGATGTGTTTCCTACTCTGTAGTTCTGCTTTTTCTTTTGATTTTGTTCACAGTTAAATCTATTACCTGTTACAAATACATGTACAAGTGCATACAAAGTAAGCCATTGAAAAGAGGGGCAAAAATCCTCGGGATTTCAGGCCTATATTATGGGTGAAGAGAAGAGGCAGTTCCCCTTGCAAGAGACACATTCTAAGGCAACTTTCAAGATCGAACCTCAGCCACGAATAAGGCAATAGAGGTCATGGCTTCTGTAAAAGGTAAACTCTTGGTTTTCATAGTTCAGTCCTATTCAGATGCGATTCTGCACACAGTAGCAGGAATGGGAAGGGAGGGGGGGTATTCAGATTGTAACAGAATGTTGATTTTAAAAGTGAAACCCGGATGTCGGCCGAAGCTAAATCAGGATGATGAAAAATGATTTGAAATGGGACAAGAATTTTATTTTGAAAGCCTGGCACACAAAACTCTAGTGATGCCCTTGGCTGCATGCACCTTAAAAAAACACAAACAGTAATTAAAAACCTGCAAGTAATAACAGAAAACAAAAATATGTTCCAATTACTTGAACTAATGGCCTTGGCCAAATGTTTCTATATGAACTTTTCCATATGTCGCAAGGGACTCGGCCTCCCTTTTTTGCCTTTGGAAGCATGTGCTCCTTTAGCTGGTATCAAGGTCACCGATTAAGGGCTGGCTGACAGCTATTAGTCCAGGATTTGAAAATGATCTCAGATTTATGCTCCATTGGAAGGCTGTCTGAATCGTGCAGGGCAAATCCAGGATGATTTTTCCATTTGAGACCCCCTCCTCAGTTATACTGCCAAAGTAAATCATTTGAGGTGTAAGGTGATGTTATTTTGCGGGTGAGGGATTTCTGTACACAAAATCACTGTGCAAGTTGTGTGCAAATCAACGGGCAGATGTTTGCTTTGGAACTGAGTTTTGATAGTGCTACAACCAAAATACTAAATTTGAAATCCTAGAGGAATTAAAAAAAAAAAGGGAGCCAGCTTTGATGGAGATTTCTTTACTCAATGGTGCACACATTGCACACAAGAAGAAGCTCCTTTTGAGCTGAGGTTCAGTGAAGTCATTGGCAACATACTGGCAGACATTCTGGGGATCCTGTGAGTTTTGATGCATTACAGATTGCCTTTGGACTAAGTTCAAATCCTCCAATTGACAGCATTTCTTTTGAATTGATGTCAAACACCATTTTAATACTGTACACATTATCGTTGCCCTCATGTGTACTGAGGCAAATGAGAAGCTACACATGTAGGCCCTACATGTAACTGCTGCATCATTACTGTACTTGAAATCACCGTACTGACATGTGTTTTCCTTTAATTACAAGATTCTTGCCTCATTGCTTTCCCCTTGAGCACAGATCCCTTGTAATTTTCCTCTTCATCAAGCAATTGTGTAACAATGCAGGAATGCCCTGAGGTGGATGTGGTTCAACAAACCACCAGAGCAGAGAGGAAGAGCAATATGATTCCAGTACACTGTAAAATGCGACTGGACGTATTTTTGATGGAACAACCAAGGTCAAAGTGTCCAATGTACACATACCGTAATACCATGTACCGGCACACTAGTATGTCTGTGTTGAAAATATTGTTTCACTCTGTATACTGCCCTCTTGTGGTCAGATTATAAATACCCGTTCTTTGACCAACCTGTACTAATGTGATTTTTTGACACCTTCTGAAAACCTTGACTTTGTACACTGTACTGGTGTGTACACTGCATTATTTTCATACACAATTCTACAATCAATGAATTTTACAAAATTTCCAAGTTAGCCTGGTACTACCCCTGTTTGCCGTGTCAGTAAGCTTTCTTGGAACCTTAGCAATTTCAAAAGAAAGCATTGGTTGAAAGGTGCATGTAATATCTCCCTTTCTACAGACCAAGATGTGCAAGGTACGGTAAGATGGGGATCCACAATGTAAAAATTCCATTCTACAATACTCTGGTCTAGATCACCAAAATTAAACATGACAATACATGTATTTCTGGCAGTATGAACGGCCTTGGTTCCCATTGATTCATGTAGTAGAACAAACAATTTAAAAGACATACTACAATGTATAAAACGGTAAGTGTCCCCCAACATGGAAAATCAAATCAATGAAGGAACAACAGAGGACTGAAAATGGGAATTAACAACGAGGTTTCTCCCACGAGTAACTGGAGGGGGTCAGAGAATTTGTAACTTACATACAGGTAATCTCACAATCCATTTGGAGCAAATAAAATTACGGGTCAAAATTACCTTCCAGGGAGCTAAATTCACAGATCTTTTCTGGCTGAATTGATGTGGACACCTTCTTATCATAAACCTCATTAATAAATCATAAACATCCCTTTCCCCCAAATTTTCTTTGTATCTGCAACGTGGTGCTCATAAATTGTGCTCAAGATAACGTGGCACACACCATGCCAACACGTACCCCCACAGTTTGAAAATAATCGATTAAAGCCCAAACCTGACCGCTGACCCCCACATCCTAAGTCAGACCTCTGGTGGCGCGGACTTGGAAAATGAATAAAATGAAAAGTGTGACAACATGTTTATGAGCCAGCATAGCGCACCAGCATAGCGCACCAACTATATGATTGATGTGTCCAATTTTGACGGTTGTAGGGTGTTACTTAAGAATGTGGCAGGGATGTGGGTTTGAGGCGTATTTCACCGAAAAAAATTGACATGTGGGCTTAGTGTTGGTTTTTCATTGAATGGATGACACAATACTTCTTGCAAAACAGGCACACTATTCAAGAAATATTTTGCTAAATGCACATAATTTTATATCTGTGAATTTGTAATTAGTTTTTTGGGGGGGAAAGGAATTTGCGGAAAAACTACAGTAAATTAATTTTTCCTGAGTGGTAAAAAGCCTGCTAAGAATGTGGAACTTCAATGATCTACACATACAGCGTACAAAATTTTCACAGACATTTTTGTGGAAAATACATGTAGGCATGCATGCAAGGCACGTGTGGCAACAAACAAGTTGATGATGCCATAATTTGCTCATGGGATACCGGGTACCACCGGCCAGATGAAGCAAAGAGATTCAAAACAAACAAGAACTCTTGCATAGCTACCATTTTCATATTCCCATGTATCCAAAAGCTCCCATTTAAGTACCGGTTCATGAACATAAATAAAATCTGTAAAAAAAAGGGAAAAAAAGGTTTCGGTTTCCAAGCATTTCCTAGGCCTGAAACCTAACCTAATTCTATTCCTTCCTGCTGAACGGTGAGACGAATGACTGGCACACAACCCATGGTCCCCCAGAGTTTCTATGCGTGGTCCATAAACAAAAATGGTCCCCCGGTGGATGCATGTTATTCATGCTCTGCTCACTTGATTGCGATACAAAGTTCATATATCAACCTCTACATGCTATAATCCCAGAACACCACGTTGCTGAACCGAAAAAAAGGGAACTTAATGATTGATGGCAACAGTGTAATTCTTTATTCCTTGATTTGAATCATAAGGGTCATAAAACTTTTTAACCCCAAATCATTATCTTCAGAAGGGCATCATGTGAAATATATTTTAACGAATAGCGAGCACCACTTCGATCTCTAACTCCAGTAAGCTGTTACACCTATGTACCAGATACACTGTCCCCTGATATTGCTGAAGAACCGAAATGTACAGGTACCAAAGCTTTTCAAAATCTTCACTGTACATTGTCAGCAGAACACAATTTATGGTCAACAGAAATTCTTACAAAATACAAGTAAGTAGTTCTTAAGGGTCAGCTGAAGAAAAAAAATACACGTAGGGGTAAGGAGGGACATAGCAACACACTTCTGTAAAAATTTCTCTGGAGAAAAAAAAAAAAGCTCTGGGGCCTTTAACTTGGGAGATCAGTTACACGTGTGTGAATACCATCAGCTGCTATGATTGATTATGAAATCGTCCATGTGTGGGGGGAACAGCAGTAGGGCTCCTGAGGTAGACCCAGGGGGTCCCTGTGTTCCCCCAAAACTAGACCTTCAGAATAAAAAATAATTTACACAGCAGAACACATGCTCTGAAGATTTGGGATTTATTGCCACTATTTCCCTGAGCAGGCTCTGCTGGCTTTTTTAAAGATTAGCAAACAGGGAATACAGAAAAAAGGCAAATACTTTTTAAGTGGCACATTAGACAGAATATGCACAACACAGTCCCAAAGTGTTCCACCAACAGTCAATTTTTTCTTACTCTGAATCATCTCCGAGCACTGTATAAACAGAAAACCTTTGAATCCAAATACAGAGGCAATGTGAAGTTTTCAATCATCTCTGTTCCCCTTTCTATGCCAAAAACTTTCCACAGACGAAAAGAACATCTAAAATATCCATTATTCCAATTGGAAAAATTAAGATGCCGACCTTGTGAAATATCTGAATAAATGTTAAAACTTAGAATGGACAGTAGACTGTCATTTAAACATTATAAAGATCCACCTTCTCGTAGTATGCATAGAATGTTTGATGTGCAGAGATTAATGGCAGACATGTACATGTACATGTACAGGCAATGTATACATGTACTCAAAATACAGGAAGTAACTTGAATGTTCACGAATGGTTAACACTGAAACAAATCTGGTGTACCACACATGCAGTGGTGTTGGTTGGGGTGGTATCTTCTGTATTATATGTGAGATTGGGAGAAAATGAAATCTCCACGAAATAGTCACCAAAGGTTACGATACCCATTTCTTGAGTTTGATATCAAATGTTATGTGTAAAAACACCATAAAGGTAAGCTTGGGATTTTCCAGATTTTAAAACCAGATTGATTGAAACATCCTGAAATCAGATAAATCATGATGAAAACATCCTGAAATCAGGAAAGATCCTGACAAATTTCATACCGCACCAGTAACTACATGTACACCAATAAATACGACCTCCATTTCTTGCCAGTTTCAGAACAAAACCCCATCAACGATTTAATCCTCTCAAACCATTTTGTTTTGAAACAATTTCTTTTTTCTAAATATCCACCATGGCACCTCAAGGCCTCCATCCATAAATCTACCAATCTGATTATATATCAACCTGGATGTCTTTTTTGTGAGTCTGAGTAGCATCTGGTTCTGTCAGAGCTTTTTTGTTCCCCAACCCCCCCCCTTTGGCTGACCAGTTGCTGGTAGTAAATCACAGGGCCGGTTGGGCCATGGTTAAACCCTCGCTGTTTTGTGAATGGGATGGCAGCATGTAGTAGTATGTCCCACCAAGGGGAATCAGGGGTGTTTTTTTTTTTACTCCATTGGTATGCAGTGGTCAAGCTGGTCAAGCTCTCTTTGGCCTCTGGTCATTTTCAGGTATGACCTGATGGGGCCATGTTGTGACTGCTAACAAAGTGTTGTGACAAATAAGCAAGAGGCTCCTGCAGTGTCTCAGAGAATGGAGTTGAAAAGGCCAGAGATGAGAAGTGAATGTATAGGCAGCAGGCACACATACCGGTACATGATGTGCAGCATTCTTCACATTGAAAGACCACTTGTGCGGTTGCTGACTTACATGTATGTGACCTGTCACCACAAAATGAGCTGAAAGTTACAATTTTCCAAAACTTTGATATTGGTATTTTTGAATTCAGCAGAAAAGGGCCTTTCTAATGGTACATGTAATACTTAGTATAAAAGCAGGGTAACACTGTGAAACATTTCTGACCAGGCACAAATAATGCTATGATCAAAATTAGTAAAAAAAAATTCACATTTTTAAATACACGTATCTTATCAGGCACTGTTACAAGTTTGGAATTCAACAAAAGATGGGTTACTCTTTCCAAATATTACAAACCCCCCAAATGACTTCTCCTTCAATTTTTGACTTTGAACCATTATAATAGGAAATAGCGGAGTGTGACTTTATACTCATTTGTTTGTAAACATCAGGTGTGACAATGATCTAAAATGTAATTCGCTGCACAGCTTATAAACTCTGCAATTTGATAACAGATGTAACAAACTCCAGACCTAGGAGTACACTTTTTGTGAAGGCTCTGAAATGGCTTCGCCCTTTTGCCAGAAATTACTATTAAAAAGGGCAAAATTTGTTAGGGTAGGTGGGCTAAAAACAACAATTAAAAATCTTGGTTCACAATTTGAAATCTTCCATCCTAAAGAACTGTACATCTGGTTTTGCACTACAAGACTGCTGGGGCGTCGCCAGACCACTTTGAATGACCGGCAACGCAAAAAAGATTGTATTGTAGTCTGATTCCCTAGCCCAAACCTACCTGACATTTTTCATTTTGCCGACAGACCATAATTTGCTGACAAAGCTAACCAATGGGGTGGGGGTGACACCCCTGACACCCCTCCCCCTCTAGTGACACCCCCGTGCCAAAGTGGACCAAAATTGATAACCCTCAATCAAATGAACACCTACCCTTACACACTGTATACACACACAAAGGCTTACTGGTACATGTAGGTGTACCTAGGACATTGTTACTATCAGCAAATATAAATAAACTCCAGGATGAAGAAGGGGGATAGTAACTACATAAGGAACCATTGTACTGTTTCTTTTAGCTCGGGCAAAGAGGATTATTTGAGAAACACCAGGCCCTACATTTTCTTCTTCCTTCTGGAATGATGCTCTATATGTGCAGTTACTTCTTTGAAAAGTTCAAAGGTGTCTTTCCTTAGAGAAATTCCTTCAACTGTTTTGAGAGTTCTCAACCGTAGTGATGTGTTAAATGCACACTAGTCCAAATGACCAATAGTTAGAGTACATGTGCATGGATTCAGTAGAGCAAGTGCTGCATTGCAGTGGACAGTTTTCGACAGTGGAGCCGCACTAAAAAATAACAAGTTTCTCTTCCGTGCATTTTCTCCAGATGTAGCCCTAAATCATCGTCAGTTAATGATGCTGCCGCTTGCGGCTGGAAGCCAGCCAAACCACCAAAGTCGGGAGACTGAGACGTTAAGAGAAACACTGGAAAGATGAGCAAACCCAGGCTGCTTTTTTTTACCAGTAACAAATTACAGCAGTTTCCTATAAATAAGGTTGGATTGAGATGGGATGTTTGTGAGCGTGGGTGTCTCGGTACGTGTGTGCACGTGTATTTTCGCAGTGGGATTGTGGGAACATTCGCCCATTTGGAATCCATCTGTTAGATATGAGTGGCATTCTATGATGACATTCTTCAGACTGGCGAGGGAGACCTGTTTCAAGAAATGATATTATTCACCAATGGTGGGCCTGACACCACAGCTGTTTGGTAGGAAAGGTGAACTGAATTCTAGTTTTGGGTTCCTTTCTTTACTTATCATAATACATTAATAGTCAGCAGTGGGATCAGCATTAGGGTGGCTGATGGTTTCAAGCTCATCACAGCTTCTCTCACAATACGTTCCACTTAGCAGCACCGTGGAAGTGCAAAGTTTAGTTTGAACGCAGCACAGAAGTTTACAAAGGAGGGACAGTGAGCAAGAGCGTTGTGGTGAGTCCAACACAAGCCCCTACAAGTCCATCACAACTAAAGTATCATTCAGTCACAGGTCAACTCACAAACTACACATATTCAAACGCGGTTTCCCAAAGCAGTCGTTCATCACTGTTCACCCTATTACATGTACCAGTACCTTCAAAAGGTCTTCTGCAAGGACTTGTGACTGGACTTGCACTGGTCACAACAAGGATAAGCAGAGTCATGCTTTGATTTTTTGGGGGTGAAGAAAAAAAAAATAAGCTTGTGGCTGGATGTCCACTTTCTTTTTCTCAACAATCAAATTAGTCACGCAGAATTTTTCTGCTCAGAGGAAACACAGCCCCTGCTGGGTCCATCCACGTGCCGTCGATGACGGGGATGATACCGATTCGGGCGAGATTGGGAAATGGCAAAGGTCCACGCAGCACGTATCGATTGTCATGGACTGGGTGGAATTTTAACTACTTCAGCATACTCATGCTTCAGAGGGGATTCAGTTCCTTCCACGTGGAATTAGCCAAACTAATGCACTCTGGAGTCATCTGAGTCCAAATTTGAGTAAAGGCACAACTGTTGCTCAGTTGAAATACCCAAATATGAGAAACTGATGACAATGGAAGTCTAATCATCTATGTACAGGATCTGTTTTTCAACGCAGTATGACAAGCAATGGGTCCTCTTAATTTCACCGTGGCAGAGTAAAAAAAAAAAAAGCAATGCACCATGAGTGTCAGTCAGGTTTCTTGTTACAACTACTATTATCATACATGTATTTTCTTTCAAATTCTTCATTTTCTAACAACAAACTGTTGATTTGTTGCTCATGGCTCATAGAATTCTGAGGGAGATTTGCTTCAAATATTTTTTTTTATAGCTACTGTTACATGTGGTAAATTCTAGACAGATTTTGAGAAAACAGCAGTAATTTAAAACCCAATACACTGGCATAGAAACATTCTATGCAAAGGTACAATACCATATGTTCCACTAATTACTGAAAAATATTTATCCCGCGAGTCTGCATGAATCACGTGGATCAATTTTATTTTTCTTTGAGCATGCCCAGCACCATCACTGATCTCCCACTGAATGCCACAGTCAAATATTTATAACACCAACGTGATCTTAGGAGGCTGAGAGAGTGCACCCTTGTGCCCATATTTCTGGGGTGAATCACTGCAAGCAGCCTCACCATTATGTCAAATACACTGACAGTCAACCCAAAGGAAAATATGAAGCTACTGGATTTTGAGGTAATTTCATTATCCATCTGCCTTTCCTGGTGAAGGTCAATATCTTTTACATTTATAATTTTTTTTGGGGGGGGGAGAGTTTATTTACATGTTAGTCTGGTTCTATGCATGTAAAGTGTCGTGTGATGAAGAAAAAGGTTTTAACTGCAGGCAATCTTTTAGACTGCAGGTCTACGCAAATCTGAAAGTCTTTGTAACCACGGTCATCGTGGCGCCCGTAACATAACAGAGGAAATTCCAATACTGTCACAAAAGTATAACCGAAATTTTGACAAACTATACATGTTCAGTGCTTCATATGTGTTGCATGCTCTACAGTCTACTGCATTTCTGTGTGGTAGTGGTATCTGGATATTCCCTTTACACAGATTCTTCCCCAACCACAATGACCAGGTCTACTCTTGAATTTTGGAACTGATGGTTTTAACCGCAGTATAGGTGGCACTCGCATTCCTTCAAATTCTAATCCAAGACAAGAGAAAAAAATACTATGAACCACAATTTACGGTACAGAACAGGTTTAGTCAAACCCTCAAACAAATTCCTGGGCAGTACAAGGTAAGAGGTTTCTGGAAATGAAAACACTAGGGGAAATAGTTCAAAGGCATCTGTCTGTGACACCTGGAAAACAGATAGAGGCCACTTGGTTGGTTTCCAAATCACGTACGCTGAGGCAAACGGCCAAATGAATTAATCTACATCGTTACAAGGAGAGGGAGAACGTGTTGAGTATAATACACCACAGTGCCTACAATGTACATGTAGTTGCATGGCAGTTCTAAGGATAGGACCCTCAAAATGCCAACAGTGTATTCATGGTCAAGGAATGGCTTTTCCATGTCTCAAGGAGAGGAGATGTTGCGAGGATGTGAAACAGATTGTAAGATGCACACATAGGCCCTCCTCTGGAGGTGAACCTCAAGGCCGGATGGGGGGAGGGGAGGAGAAGCAGGAACCATGGCCCTAACCCACCAAAGAGCAAAATCTTTTACTTTTGGGGAAAAAAATGAGATAAAAAGCAATGGGGGAGGGGCTTTTTCACTTCTTCCCCTCAAAAAGCGTATGAGAAACCCAAAATTTAGCCCCTCGCCTCCCAGAAAGGTTGTAAAAGTTTACTCAGTTTGAAATTTTTGGTCCCCCCCTGTCAAAAAATCTTTTGTCCCCCAATATGTGGTTCAATATCTGCCCTTGCAATTATAGGAATTCCACTGTTTAGTGAGGGTCCACTAGTGAACGGTCCACATCTCTGCTAGGATCAGTTCTGTACTTGGTACCCGTACAAACCATGCTCAGATAACTGTTTATGCTATAGCCTAAAGTTTGCATGAACGCACAACACATCTCGTCTTTTGCTCATATCCTGAGTGGTGCACCTTCATGCCACAAAGCAATCTGACCAAACGGTGCTCTGAAAGTTCATGCGCACCCTAAACCACCGGTGCATCTGTTAACTGTACATTGCATATTAAAAAACTACGTGCTCCGCACCTGCTGAGCTTTACCACGAATTCGTTTCTGTGAGAAGTATAGTCAACTCATTTATTTCTGTGGCACCATTGTGGTTTGGAATCCTGACAAAAAGCCAATGCAGAGAGATAGTTTTCAGTGAGTTTAACAGACAACTGAGAAGTTCTGCTCGGGTCAGTTCACTCTGAACTGTCTGTCTGGAATAATATGACTATCATTATTTTTTGGACTTTTGTTCTGTTTGTGAGTTTGGGTTGGTAACCTTAGTTACCCAGTATACTGGATAGAAAGCGTGGGGTTTTGGCAGCTGGTCAGAAAAAAAGTAATTGATGACCAAAAATTGATGGCTGGAGCAGTGGTCAGTGCTGTCAGAAGGGGTTACCAAATGGGGCCGATAATGGGGTCTTTTATATGACTGCACTTTTGGAGGGAATGCTTAAGGTCACAGTTGGACAACACAACTAGGCTATTGGCATGTGTGTTGTTCCATAGGAAAAACAAGGGTTCAACCCTATATCATTTCACAGAACTAACGGGGAAACTACAGCATGTGTTTCCCCTAGTCCTTTGCTGCTTTACCTCAGGGGAGGGTGTAAAATTGTCAGCCTTTCCCTGAAACTAGCATGCGGGCAGAAAAGGAAATGGATTTAGCAAGCCTTCATGAATTTTCTGGGGGGGGGGGGGTTGGTTGGGGAGGGTTTGCGAAAGGTCAGTGAAAACCAGCTTGATTACATCTGGACATTCAAGGAAGGAGAGTTTTGTTGCTGAAGAATCTGGCTATTAGACAGGTCAATGAATAAGTGTTTGCTTAGGTTTAACAAACAATTACCCACAATCAACCAGTCACCTTGGGACCTAGCTGCAAAATGTGGAAAGGAAACATTTTTGGAGGGTGAGGGCTGGCCATACAACAGATGTTTGCAAGCACCACAATGAAATGCAACCAGGACAGTGAGTCTTCAGGATTTTGAGGACAAGGGAGTTTTCTTGGCCTTGGTCGACTGTGATTTAATAAATTGTGCAGAAGATCACTGTCAGCAGATCAGCAGTAAAAAAAAAATAAAAGAACGATGAGGCAGTTGGAAGGATAATGGTGGACCCAGGTGAGGAGAGACACCCATGTGTAGAGAACAGAGTAGCATCCTCAACACTTCAGGCCTACAAAGAGATCGAGCTGTCCTCATATCTGTCAAATGCATGTCCTATATGACTGTCCAAGCAGCTTCATAAAAGCTGGTTTGGCATTTCATTGCCTGGCGCACTACAGATCATAAAAGTAAAGGATGGATGAGAAACCGGACTTGAGAAAACATCATCCCCAAAGAATCTGCGTTCAAACCAGCACTGGGTTTGCAAAGTACATTCTGCAAGGCTGGCATTTATACTTAAATAAAAATGCCCATTTTCTTGGGAATCATTTAGAATTTTACTTAGAGAAGTTAATTGGTGATATGTGTATCCCACATTTTTTCAAAGGCGGCTGGGCAAGCTGGCCTGTGGAAGTTTTTTAATCATCATTATTCGTCATCCCATGAGTTGTTCCTACTGTACCTGCATGGGTTTTGAAGCCGGCTTCTTTTAGGCCAACAATGATCAGTTTCCATTGGTCGTCACAATAAATTAATTTAAGTCAGAATTTTTAACTATGGCTACATGTAGCTCTTGTCTTTGATCACAAGACAACTGTACTGTAATTACCCATACCTCCGTAATGTGAATTAGTTACACTGGCCTCACTCTGGGACTTGTGTTTAAAAGCAAGATGGCCAGTGCAATACACTTAGGTCGTGTCCGAAATGGGCTTCCAGAGCTACGGCTAGGTCTACTGTCTGCGCGTCTCCACGCAATTCCAATGGAGCGAAGACCTAGACCTAGCTCTAGACAAGAGATTCGGATGCAGCCATAGAGTGTCTGCTACACTCTCATTCACTCAATTACATGTGTATACAAACTGCAACCTGAGGAAAAATCTCTACAGCCACATGTAGGGCATATTAAAAACTGCTTGTTTGTACATTTTGATATCTCCCCAAGATTCAATTTACTCCAGATCAGACAGTGACAAGAATGTCCCTGGTTATACAACTGAGCTTGAAATAGACGTGCATGTAACATAAGCTACCTGACCCTAAGAGCACTCAAGAACGAACATGTATTCTCCAACTGAGACGCCTCAAGACACGATTGTTACACTAATCACCTGCCCACCCTTGCTGGTGTACATTCACTTGCCGATCTGGGTCAGCCGACCAGACCTATAAAGCGTCATTAAATCTCCCTCAACCCCCCCTCACCTCCCCCCTCCCTTTGAGGATGGCACAGAAATAAAAATGCGCGCATCACACCTCGGGCTGGCCTTCATCCTTCGTCCAATTACGCCTGATCAAATCGCTAATTCGTTGATGACCTTTGTGCGACAACTGCCGGACGGGCTGCTGTTGGTGTCCCGTCGGCGTGATGGGTCGTCAGAAGGACACCGATAACACTGGCAACAGCCAAAGGTATATCACCAACCGGCGCATGTATGTATGCATGCTGACTGCAATAAGAAGGACTGATAAAAATTCCTTGGCATACTTAAACCCATCTTATGATGATCACACACGTAAGCTCCATGCACAGCAAGCTACAAGGGTCCACATACTGCCTCATATTCTTTTTTTTCAACTGATACATACGTGGACGCTGCAGTGATTCACATTTCAAACATTATGATTCATCATGATTATAGGGCAAACATTTTAAACAAGTCATACACGACTTTAACTTTTCGAACAAGTGAACACAACAGAACATGAACATGTACCAGTGAATGTGCTGTCACAACTTTTCATCTACTGATACCATGCTGAACCCAACAAGGTTATGCAGGATTTCAATGGTCCCTAGGCGGTTAGAGTTAAACAGCACTTTATAACTGGATCTTCAACAGTTAATCACAGTAATACACTATCGGTAGTTATGTGGTAATGGCAATTTAAAAGAAGAAATACAAGTAAATGTAATGTTTGGGGAAAATGAACATTAGGCAAGTGATAAAAAGGCTTGATTAAAAAAAAAAGGGACTAAACAGGGAGTCTCACCCATGCATGCAGCTACTTGGGGTACAGTAAGCACGAGTACAGGTATGGAGTAACATACCAAACATGTAGTAAATTTGGTTTATTTCTGTGAAACATTAATTGGCCCAATACAGCTTATATTCTTTATACTTGACAGGTAAACTCCAACTGTTGTTGGACTACCCAAAACCCTGTACCAAAACTAAATGAAATGAAACGAAAAACGGCAGAACATATTCCGAGTCTGAGTCACCAAAAAATCGAAACAAGGATTTCGTATGAGAAAGGTTCCGGTCATGTACACAAACATGTACATGTACATGTACTTACTTGTACATGTATCTCAACCTATACCGGTATTTCTGCCAAATGTACACTGAAAGCTTCATAAGTGGAAAGATGGTTTAATCTGTGCACTAACAGTACATATGAGAGTACATGTACATGTATGTACATGTACATACACAACAGCCTGTGCAATATACCGTGCGCTCAAATGAAGCTTTGCACAATTTCTGCCTGGCTTTCACAAAGGAGAAAAAAGTGTCCTCCAAATTCACCAGTGAGCTGCCTTTCAACAAACATTCTCCTGCCAAACCAAGTGACACCTTACAACCCCAGGACAATAACCATGACTATCTCCCTTGCTGACAAGTATGGCCACTGCTAGGAAAAGAAAGGAGGAGAAAGGGGCCCTATGATTTGTGGCAGGGCCTGCAGCTACGGACATTATTACCTGTAAGTGTTAGTAAAAGCTATGGTAAAAGTACCCTTACCAGGGCAAGGCAGAGTACTGTAGTGATCTGGACAGTGTACCCTATCAGTACATGGATGGAAAAAATTTACAAGAACACTCCTTGTACCCTGACCAGGTTTGCCTCTGTTAGGCAAGAACTGGACAAGGGAGTTATGGTCATGGTCACTTTAATGACCACCCTCCTAAAACCAAGTGAGGTTTAGTTTCACTGTACTGCTCATTAGCAAAAAACCTGGATGGGCATAGCACATGATGGCCCTTAGCTGGCATCTGGCTGAAAGTGTTCCAGACAAGCACAAGAGGGCGCCAGACATCTTTTACAAGAGTTAGCAAGTTCAAGGTGCTCAGTCTTCCTGACTGTTATAAAGATTACAATCCTATCTCCAGGCCAGATGAGCACTACTGAATGTTTGAAACATCTGCATACATTTATAAGACAAATACATGTACAGACAGAAGTGTCATTTACGTTTCATAAATTATATCCAGAGCAAATACAGCAAAGCAATGGTAAAGTTTGATCTGCTAATATAAAGTGCAGTATGTACACAAATGCATAAATTAAACTGTCCAGATTTTAGGAATTGAAGTTCAAAATTGAAGTGACATCTTCAATCTCCAGTGTTGTTCTATTCAAAGCTCAAAGCATGGAAATATCTGAACAATTTGATTACACTGCAATGACCATCATTACTATGACAAAGAAGACCACCAATAATGAGGCACTTAAGAGCCCTTAAGTGAATACCCTCATGACCTTACAGAGCCCCATCTGATGTCAAAATGCATCCGGGATAAAAAAACAATAAAGCATAAAGAAAGCAGTGAGGGAAGCTTGGGGAGAATATCGAATCCCCCTTGGTGGCAACAAAGTGACCTTCCAACTATCATTTTCTTGTGGGGATATCCTTCTCTTGTGGTAATATCCCGTAAAAACATAAAAGTTAGGGGAGTCGGCTGCACCTGTCATGGGGGCATTGTCATCCAGGGAACAGGTGCGGTAGCCACTGAATTCTTGCACGGTCCTGTCTGTTGCAGTGGAGCAGGATGTCCCCAGGCTGTTTACATGAACCTGGGATGCCAAAACTATCAAAAAGGGCTCAGGGAGGTACGTGTTTGCATTGGTTACCAGTACTTTGTCCCATGGTATGTTACATGTACATGTAAGTTGTTACCCAGATGATGAGCTGGGGGATTCAGACACCTATTTGTTTCAGGTCATTGTGTGACACTAACTGACCACAATGCAAACAGTGGAGTGGATCTAAGAACCCTGATGAAATATGGACTAGCTTTGGGGTCACCTCTGATGCTCTGATGAACTCCCAAGCAGGCCAGTGAGTACATACTGCACCTGTGGTGGGGGGTTTCATTCATCTTTGCTCAGTTAAAGGTACCCTACTTGTATCAGTGCATGAGCGGGTACCTGTACATCAAGTGTATACAATGTACTCATCTGGTACAGTCTCTTGGGGCGGAGACTACAGGACAACTAATACATGTACTGTAAGAGGTTGACTCTGTCAAGACTGCAGGTCCATCTACATGTACATGTACATGTACATGGACACTTACAAAAAGAGGCCAGCAGGATTACATCGGCACACTAACCGTGTGCCAACTCTTGGGCCCAATTTCATGGCACTGGGTAAACAGTTTAGCAGAAAAGTTGTGCTCAATGTAGTTCTCAGCAAGTTTTTCTCACCTGAAGAACTATTTCATGGTGTGGTTGCACTAATAGCTGCACACATAGGAAGATTTCTATTGTAACATCGTTAAGTTAACCAAATTTGTGTGCCTTTTGTCATACTACAGGTAACGTCTTACAGTCTCCATGAAATATGCAGAGCCTCTGCTGACGTAAAATTGAGTGCTTTGGCAGTGTCACGATATTGGATCTTGATCACAACTTGATCAGAGATTCTGGGTAAGCAAGGATGATCACCAATCCATGTAAGAAATACTCTACCCAAGCAAAGAAACCTAACTTCTGGCATGGGATGTACATGTTCGTTAGCCAGGTACGTACATGTACGTGTACATGTACATGTACTGTATGTGCACAGGGTGTTCAGCACACTGAAGTCATTCAGTGGAAATTGCAATTTGCATTGCTGGAAGAGCAAGTCCATTGGTGAAGCTCAACAGTGCCCTCTGTTGGTAATCCCTGACATATTTTCAATGCACTGGCAGTGGGGTGGGGACTGGCCTTCTTCATAAATTCCAATTTGTGTACTTAACTTTTTTTGTCTTTTTTCCATTTCTTTTTCCTTTTGCCAAATGCTCGTCTCCTAATACTAGGAATACTATTAGGACAGAAGAATAAAAGATGAGAGAGCAAAATGGAACATTCTTTTATTTTCTTATCATTTGTGGGGTGATGGGGAATTTCCACTTCATATTCTCAGTAAAGAAATGAACCTGACTACATGGTAATACATCACAATATACATTAAGTTATTTCCTTTCTGCAGAAAAAAGTAGCATTCCATGCTCATCCCTTGAAGAAGTGCATCCCTAAATATCTTTGCTGTGTGCATGTATCTTTGCACTAGGGTATTAATTGGGGTCTAGTGTATGCTAAAGATTTCATGGTATAAAAGTGTACTGAGTAGACAACCTCGATTTTCAAGTTGACCTTTAAAGATGGGACTACATCCTGCAGGGCATGGAGACAAACACAGGTCATAATATGATATAACCTTTCACTTACAGTTGTGTTAAAAAATATCTCGGTCAGAGTTAATTCAGCCATGCAAATCAATACTTCTGGGTCCCACGACGACAGCAGCATTGCAGTATATGAACATTAATGTGATGACGGCACCGTGAATCATATTATGACTACTGGAACCCTGTAAAAAACATCTTGCAACTTTGATCACATTAAGGCTGAGCAGAGTTGATTTGATAAGACTAATCACGGGCTAAATAATTGAGTTGTAACTTAATGAGGAACGCCGAGATTGAAAGGGACCACTTTCATGATGGTCAGATGCATACCAATTAGTCATAACTTCTGTTATCAGTTTTATTTTTACTTCATGGCAATTGCAGCTCTGGGGGCATCTTTTCAAGGAGGGGTTCTACGCCTGTAAGAGTGTGACTGGGGAATGTTGCGAACTAGGACAGCTTTGCAGCAAGTCCCTGCAAAACCTGGCCAATTACGGACAGATCATGGTGAGCTTAACAGCACTGGATTCCACGAAAAAAAGGAATCCCGGGGGAAACTTTTTCTTTACCAATTAGAGCCAACTGCAGTGAAGTTGTGCGACCAAATTATCTGCCAGGAAATTGGATTGAAATTGAAAATTGAGAAATCAGTTTTTTCCTGTTGGGTTGACAAGTTACTGACACCCACAGAGTTAGAGGACTATAGAGCATATGGGAGAACTCTGTACTACATGTACCAACGAATTGTTTGCCACTTGAAATAAACTACATGTGCTATGTACTGTGCATGTACCGTGGCAGGACCCTCAAATGACATAGTAAAGACATGCCAAAGACGCAAGTCTGTCGTAAAAACAAGACAGTAACCTTCACCTTGTAAAATATGATTTGGCAGATGGTGGCTTAGCAGGTTTTTTGTAATCTAATTGAATTGGTATTAAAGGCAAGGAGTTCAAAGAGTACAGCGAGGACACAAGATACATGTAAGCATTTACGTACATGTACATGTATGTACATGTACTTGCAAATCCCAGGATCCAGTATACTGGACAAGGCCACTCTTGCATGTTCCCCACATGGACACAGTTTCCTGAATTATTCAAAGACCATATACATGTATACAATGCACAATGTAAATGTACCGTACATGTACTAGTACATGTAACAGGTACAGTTTCACATGTACCGTACATGTCCCCATTACGTAAGCAATTACAGTAAAAAGTGCCACATTTATCGGAAACAGGGTTGAACGACATTTCACACCTTCAGAGTAAATTCAATTATTAATGCAATCCCCAGTACTCTTAACTTTACATGTATATGGTCTTTGAATAATTCAGGAAACTGTGTCCAGTATACTGTATCCTGGGGATTTGCAAGTACATACATGTACATGTAAATGTACATGTACCAGTATCTCATGTCCTCTCCGTATTCTTTGAACTCCTTGCCTTTAATACCGATTCAATTACAAGCAGAATGCCAAAAACCTGCCAAGCCACCATCTGCCAAATCATATTTACCTGTTTATTCTGTTCCACGTACCAGTACTTCTAAAAAAATTAACCAAAACCAACTAAATGTGTACATGTACATGTATGTACACAGGGGCAGCTATAAATCCTTGCTGGGGCAAGGTTTAGACATGCATGTGTCTCTATTGTGTCCCAATATGTAGGCAGATCGTAACTCTTTTTTCATAACACCCAGAACTTTCATGCCTACTGGTACTAGCACTTTGTTTACACCAATCAATTTGAGTTGATTAAAGTTCTCTGTGGGCATGTTAAAAATTTCATCTTCAGCACAAAACCGTGCACCAATAGCTCCATGCTTGCACCCAGGGGTTACCAAATGTTTCAGTTTAGACAAATGCCAGCACTATAACAAGTGGATGTGGCAAAACCAACAATAAAATTACATGTGTTTATGCTTGCAGAGGATGTCTGTATATATAGTACCTGGTTCAACCTGGGAGGAAAAACTCAAACCTGGGTACCGACGGGTATACGTGTACATGGACATGTACAGGTACGTTAAAAAATAACAAAAGGGTGAACATTCACTTTTACCTGCGGTTCATGAACTTTGCCAACTTTAAAGGACCAACTGCAGTCACATGTACATGTACGGTGCACGTAGTCAGGTCAGCACAGGAAGACTTAAATGTTGCCATTTGCTGGCTGTATGTTATGCCCTTGGGCGAGGCACTTCACTCCAGTTTGCCTCTCTTTACCCTGGAGCATGCATGTACAGGTAAAATGGTTATTGGCATTAAATGGGGAGCAATCTCCCATGGACTGCCATCTCATCCGGTGCAGAATAGAAAGACTCAGTCCTTTCATGCCAAGGGAACTGAAGAAGACACATGCAAACATTGGCCTGATCAGCCACTTTGGCTCAAACCAGTTTGCTGTTTCTGCCTTGAGGGACTATGAGTTAACCGCACACAATTTTTTTGATGTAAGCAGTGTGCCCAACGGACCTCCTACGCTAAAAACCCACCAGTTTCATTCTAACATTTACTGCATCAATATTTTAGCGTCACACATCCTGTATGACTAAATACAAGTTAAGACAGGACACGCGAATGTAGAGAAACTGACCTTTAGCCAGAATTTACGCTCACCTACTTTGATCTTTCAAAATCTCCTACACCACTTTTGGTGGATTTTGAAATATCCAGAAGTTTTACAGTTAAGGGACTGCCTTAATTACATGTACACGAGTACATTTTATTATTCAAGAACCGGTAAAATCTAATGCAATACACTAATACTAATTGAAATGATTTCCACAGAGCTCTTTATACTTGTAACAGTGGATGACATGACTGGTTAAGTTTCCTATTTGTGAGGTCAGTGATCCTGTACATGTAAGTACTGATTTATAAGTCGCATGCACGTAATCAATGTGATTTCAATAAAAGGTGATACACGAGTGGGCCATGATGACATTTGCTCATCCTGTCTCAGAGATGGTCTAGGGGGAAAGCAATCACATCACACTCATCTTCAACTTATCCCAGGCTGCCCGTGTGTCTTCTGAGAATCTGAGATATTTGACCTTTGCTGTGGATGAGGGTATCACAACAGACCAGTGGCTAGACGTGACGGGGTCAGCACACTTTGAATGTGACACTCCATCCTCACAATCTTTGATGTGTCAAGCACTTTCTTTGCACTTCTGCATCTTCTCTCACAAAGGGAGTATCTGACGACACTGACAAGCCATCTTCATGTAATTTCTTCCACATAATTTCAGATTTTATTAAGTTAACCCTAACTCCCTAGGGTGTGTGCAAAATCATATTAATATTGGAGGATTCAGGACTGTTAGGGTTAATGATGTTCTGCGACTTTTTTATGTGACTACATGTACATTTATCTTTCCAATGTCACAATGGTCTTCCTGTCAATGTCTTGGCTTGTCAATGAAAAAAAGGTTAATGTCCCACCATAGAAGTATGCCACTAGGTAACAGCATATGGTAGGTTTCAGATAATCAAGGTCCAATCCTACTGTCAAGAGGCTGTGTTTGTATCGTAACCTCAGTAATCTGTATCACGGTTACCTCAACTATCAAGCACTCCTTTAGCACTGGTTCCTATGACCAGAATCCTAAAGTAAAATCGGGGAATGCTTGAGTGGAGAAACTGGTCCTAGAGCAAGAGAAAACTCCTGTACACAACATGCCAAGTACTACTTGTAGGTACTCATATATATGTGCATGTAACAGACTGATTCATTAACTCCACACCTAATTGCTGAGGCATTTCTTGATTTAGTACCGATATTTCCAATTTATAATGGCACACTGTAATGGCACACTTGCGCGGTGAAAAACAACGAAATCAGCTGCTCTGGTGAAAGTTGCCTGAAGGTTATACTGTGAGAAAAGAAGTTTTCTCAGGTGACCTCAGTATGTCTGATCAAAATCTTATACTGCCATAGTCAAATTAATCGTGCTTATACATTTTGTCTGTTCACTTTATTGGCCTTATTGAATATGGCATATTCTGTTTACCTACTTGTATACGTAGGACTTTCAACAGGCATACAATCCCATACTTCTTCAATCCTGCAAAATCTTCGAAAAACTACTGGCAGACTTTTGTAAGGATCTAAAACCGATAGGATTAACTGGGTGAAGCCTTGTTTGGTTCCCCCCTTCAGTGCCAGGGGGCATGCTCCGTATGCATGCAAATTGTGGTTCGCAAAAAAAATGGCTTCACGTACAAGTACCTGGGGGGGTGAAATTGGACCCATACCCCCCAGGGTGCCTCTGATTGAAGTCAAACCAGAATTATCAGAAGTACAAATCAGGGACCCCAGAGGGCAACTTTACCAACCTATATTTGGGTCCATGTACATGAGCTTATCTTTCCCAGTGAAATGCCTCTGTTCCTTTCTACTAAAATGCAAATGCTGTCAATGTTCTCAAACAATTTTCCGTTAGTATCCATTTATTAAAAGATTACAAATGTTGCAAATGTTTGCAGGCCTGGAACCCAGCCCTGGATTTCAAGGAGACTGGTAACGGGGAGGTCAGTGGCAACCATACCACAGTGTTGCAATCGAGTCTGTCGAAGGTCCTTTGGCAAGTCCAGTCGCAAGTCCTTCCAGCAGACCAATCACAAATAACAGAATGAACAGTGACTACGTTCATGTAAATAGCTTGCGATTTAGCTTAAGACTAGATAATAGACTTGAAGGGACTTGTGACAGACTTGATTATAACACTGCCAAACTATTCGTGTACAGTATCATAAGGCAAGGGTGATGCATACAACCACCGATCCTGAGACAGCAAACACTTTGACTCACTTACTGACACGGGATATCCATTTGGAGGCCTGCTCACATCTGCTATGCTGAGCTCCGTGTTCACAAAACATCTTCATGTAATATGCATTTTTGTGTCACCCATGGCTGACGACTGAAGTGACAATTTCGTATCTGCAGAAAAGGGAGAAGAAAAGTCAGTTTCAGGAATTGGATTATGTAACAACCTACTTAAATAAATTTGTGTATGTGCAACAGCCATAACAGAATAGTTTTTGCTGCTGACATGAACCATAGAACAGATACCCGTACAAACCAATTCAAACAAAAAATAACTACATGTAGGGTAATGTGTACTGTTGAGTTTAGTATTGGTTAAAAATCCTACAAATGGTGTAGGCAATGACAGTTAATGTAAATATGCACATGAACCAAATGCATTTGCTGACTGCATCTACAGGTAGCAAAGGAGTATCCATGTAACGGTATATTAAGCCAGTTGTAAGTTGTGTGCCAGGCGCGCGACAAAATGAACACTATCACTGAGCAACTGCCAGTACTTTTACAAAAGTAGACCATTAAGTGCTATGCATGTGCACAGGGTAAATAACGCACGAGTATCACACACCAATTACTGTGAAAATACGTGTCAATTTCTTTTGGAGTCAACCTTTTCGCATGTACAGGAAGTACAGTAAGACTAATGTAGCTTGAGGTGCAAATATCACGGGCAATAAAAGTTGTTAAAATACTGAATGCAAAGTTTAGACTTAAAGGTCCATGGTTCAAAAGGTGAAGTCCAATCAGCCAGACAAGAAAGCAGAGTTAAGTGGCCATGTTCAGTCTGTGAATACACACGAGTGCAAGTTTCTGTTCAACTCTGACTTAAATCTACTCAGAGAGGGACTGAGAGATGGCATGCTTTAACATACACACACACACGTAGCAAGGATGGTCCTTCGGTAGGGGCACACCATGTGCACACCCAGGCTTATGCACAAATGGCACGGGCAACACCAAGCAACCACAATTATCAGTTTCTGTTTGATTGTACATGTACAGTCTGTGCATGTGCGCCCTGTGTGTGAGCAAGAGTACATGTACAGGTAGTTGGGGCAACTTCCCCACTAGCCTGTCTCTCCGGCACCAGTGAGGGAGTGCGTCAAGTTGGTGGGGGGGGAGGGGGAAGAGAGGGCCCACCCCAAAATGCATGATCTACTGTATATTTTCATGTAAACCTGACTAGTATGTTTGACAAGCTACATGTACATGTACATGTATATTTACAGAAGTCAGTTATGAGTGGAAAATCCCATTCAATCATGAGGTCACACAAACCAAAAAAAAAAACCAAACGTGTTTCCTGTGTATACTGACTCGACCCAGAAATTCAAGTACATGTACAGGCACCGGTAGCATCCTTTTTTTTTTCTTCAAAAAATTAATAAAAATACAAACTTGCACATGTACATGTACATCATCCTTTCTGTTTCATTTGTTTCAGCTGGTCGGCTTGAAAAAGTGGCTTACTTCTGTGTGTTCATACCCACAACCTTCTGCTGTTTAAATTTGGACTTTCCTGAAACAGTGATTTACCATAAATTGCCAATACATGTGCATGTGTATGTACATGTAGTATTAGCCAACTGGCAATCACATGCTGTTGCAAATGAGTACTGGGTCCTACCCAAATGATTTTGGTTAATAACACAAACACGCACAAAAACAGTTTCTGCACATCTGCTCACCTTTTTTTTTTTCAGTGTCACAGGAAACTCCAAGTGACACTGTATAGATCTTCATTTGTTTTGTTACAGTTTAGTCTTGGTACAAAATACTGGACGAGGGTTGATGACCGTGTGATATCCTTTACAGCCCCTTGGTGTGTTACAACATCTACAGCTGAAAATCCCCAAGTGGAGCAATTGATTTGGTGTTTCTCTGCGTCTCTCTACTGTTTCCTTTGTCGATGGTTTCATTCCCTCAAATTGTTAATGGGTACGAGACGGGTACCTATACCGGTAGGTGTAAAAAGGCACATTCAGTACTCTGTACAATGCTGGAGTTACACTTCAATAGTGCAATACATAATTTGGGCAGTTTAGTAAGATTTCACTCCCTAGCAATATCACACGTATACAGAACGTTTCGGTTTCACAAAAAAGAGAAGCTGAACCAAGAAAATGCCCCTCAAAATAGACATATACATGTACATGTTCGTGTACCAATAACAAACTATGTTAAACTAACAAAATGTAACAGGATGTAGACATGTACACAGAATATGCCATCTCAGCTGAGCCAGTACATGTGTCTCTAAAGTCCGGCAATGCAGTGATTCATTTTCACACAAAAATATGAGATGACAAACCTATTGGGGAAAATACATGTACATGCATCATGTACAATAACATTAAGCGACGTGCATGTTTTTCTTCCTCCATGTGACATGACGAGATAAATTTTGCTTTGTAATGTATACACTGAACGCGCATACTGTACATGTACAATGCCTGTGCACTTCCAAACTTTCACGTACACACTGATATAATTTGTACTTCCATGTGTGAATCCTGGTAAGATTTATAGCCAATTGCGGCTACAGGTACGGGGTACATGTACATGGACTGAACAATAGTCCAACCACAGAATTCTAAACACAAACTTCTTAACCAAAATGTGTATTATGTACTGCAAGTACACGTATTGTGTTTCTGTGAATACCTCATCACTCACGATACCATCAAACATCCTGAAAAATGTTTGATCCTTGTAAAAGGGTACAATGCATACGCAGTACCGGTATCGAAATGTATTACCAAACTAAAAAAAGTGTTATAACTGGTATTACCGTCAGTACGTTAGGTGTGCAATAAAGCTTTCCGTTTCCTGATAAACTCTACATGTATTTTGATGGTTGGACCAGGTACATATATATATGTACAGTTGCTTTTTGGGGGGGAATTTTGGGAAAATGAGAAACTGGAATTGAAGGGAAAAACCCATTGTACTGGCTGTTTGTGGTAAAGTTCAGCAGACTTTATTTACGTAACCAGTAGCCTTACAGGTATTGTTTATTTCCTTTGGGAAAAAAAGCCAACTCACCTCCCTTGCTGCTTTTATGTTTAACCAGTTAAAACTCATGTACTCTGTATCGATATAAAACGTGAAAGACAAGCGTCCAGGATTGACGTGGAATTATGTAAAAGGCACAGTGAATGGATTGACATGACTATGAAATGACTTGGACTGTGAAATTGTCCGTAAATGTTTTGGATTTACATGCCACCACAGATCAATAAAATAAGTTTTACAAAAAGGGGAAAATGGAATGAAGTGGACTCATGAATTTAATGGGAAACAGCTTAAAATGTACATAGTTGTACTTCCTTCCGGAGGTTGGATTGGCAAGCAGCTGAAGAGCAAAAACATGCAACATACATATACCAAGAATGTAAATATTGGTTTGTTCACAAATTGCAGTTTACATGTATGTGTACATGTGGAGGTCGTTGACTGTGACCCAGACATCTAAGGTCAAATTCCAGACAAGGGGTACAATGCACGTAGTGGGACAACTGTAATATAAATATCGGTCAGATTTTGATGGAATCTAACATTCCCACAGATGACCACACCACTTCCATCTCTAGCTATCTCATTTGTACACACCGTTGGTACATGTACATGTACCTGGTGTGGACTTTCCTTCCCGCTCATACGGTATACATGTACTACTTTAAAAAAAAATTTGTGAAACAAATTATTCATTTTTCTTGAACTGATAACTCTTTAGCTGGATTTCTCTTGATGGTTCCTTCACTGTGAACAAAACCTCCTCCTTTTGCTACAGATAATCCAGACCCCACCCCCAATTGACTACATTGTACTTTGTTTTAAGGACAAATCTCACGTGGACCTGGCTTACTGGTAGTTCACACAACGTTCACACAACCTGCATAAGTGTATGGGGATCTGTTTTGTCACATCATCACACAATATCTTACATGTACATGTGCATATGTACCTGCATGATGAACAGTGCCACTTGCATGGTACACACATGTACAATGTACTTGTACTTCCATGGTACAGTAAATAACAGATGGGGCTTTTCCTTTGGGCATTTATGCCACGAATGCAATATTCATGTTTGACGGGAATGACGTCAAGGATGCAAAACAAAAATCTTGTTACTACTGTCACAGAAAATGGTATTTTTTGAAAGACTGCTATTAACGATGAGGTACCGTACATGTATATAAGTACCATACTTGTACTGGTACATGCAGTGTATGCTGCACATCCTTGGAACAATGTATAAGCAGGCAGTGTTATTTAGCTACCAGTAGGAATGTAGGCTGAGGCTCTTTTTTTTCAGTGAAACAAAAGAGAGCTGAAGTTCATCTTCACTGCTACTATTACACACCATAATGTACATTTGTTTTCCTAAATTATCAACTTACACTGTACACACTCTCTACTCCAAATGTGCTGTCTTGAAGGGATCAGCTGAATCGTGAGGGCTTCAGAAGATTGTCAGCTTCAAGAGAAGCAGATGGTCAGCACAGTATACAAAGGGGATGAGCCATTTTGTCTGTCAGGGATTGTGTAAGTCATACGTCGTCCATAGGCCTTAGGGCAGTGCCTTGGGGGTCTGCTCATATAGTACATCAGCTTCAAGAGGATAATAATTGCATTATGAAATTAATCTTCACTACCGGTACATGTACAGTCAAACCTTGATAATAAGAGCACTGTAAATACGTTCTGCTCATAATAAGGACAATTTTAGGTCCTAATGCTTTGTTTTTCATCATTTTCATTCCTGATAATACAAGGTTCCTGTTGTATAATACAGTAATTTGCCAAGTCCACAGGACCTCTTAATTAACGAGGTTTGACTATACTTTATTGTAGAAGAGTGGACTACACAGTGAATCATTACATGCACATGTGTGTAAAGCAACACATGTACATATAAACACGTACATGATTTTATTTTGGCTCTACATGAAGGTTGTCTTATTCTGTTTGATAAAGCTTACAAATGTTTAATTCCACTACGAATATTCCTCCGGAAACCAATCCATGGTTGTTGCTTTATGCTAAGCTTAGAGTATATCAAACAAAACCCAGCAAAATTTATTTTGAATTTTGTGGAGACTGTGTTAGTTTTACACCAAAATGACTAGTAGCACTTTAAAGCCACAGATCCCCTCTTTCCAGTGATATGGTTTTTTATTCGCCCAAGGTCATGGATGGCTTAACAATCCTTCTTTCTGGACACTGGGACAAAGTGGGCTTGGGACGAAGTTTTAGACTCTGTAAAAAAATCAGGGCATATTATGCTACTGGAAGTTAACAGAAGGTTAAGTGAACTTAATAATGACAACTTACCATTGTCTTTTGTAGCATGTCTCTCTGCAAGCCTTGTAACCATTAAGATATTACATGAATGTAATGATTTACCTGACTGCATTATGCCTATTCATTACACACATTTCACATGAGAGAAAGAGAATTGAATAGGATTTATGCTAGTATTTCTAACTGAAACTTGGTCCCAAGCCCACTTTGTCCCATTGTCCAAAATAAATTGTTCAGTACGCTCTGTACAATTGAGTTTCAAGCAAATTTACAACGTTCTTCCAATGTCAACTGGTAAGTGACACTGCATAACAACACATGTACATGTATGCCAAAGATGGGTGCAAAGGGAAAGTTGGTGCACATTTGGAAAACTGTTCTGCTGCTCACGTAACACGGAACTTGGTGGCTATTGAAATGACCATGTTTCCAGCATTTCTGAGAAGGGCTTAATGACTGCGTGCATCCTGCACAATGCTGACCTCTTCGGACTGTACACGTATCTACAATCCTGGACAAAATAATTGGAACACCTTGTGGGAAGCGCGGTGAAAAGATCCCCCCTCCCCCATTCAATGTTGCGGTCATTTATTGGACCAAGATTAAGCCCAGTTTACCCAATGGGAACAACAGTGACAGGGGGTGAGGGGAGGCATGTTCCAACAAGATTTGTCCAGAATTGTCTCTAAAAAGTCCGCCTAATCCTAATGGGGAGCGCGTACATCCTGCTCTTAAAAATGCTGCACGCGCGCACGATAACAACCGCAACAGTACACCACCTCAACTGAAAGGAGGAGAGTCACATCCTTTTTCTTTTCTGTTTTCATGATTCACCATTGCAATGTTTCATCTGAAACCCAACCAGAAAGTGAAAAGAGCTCAGACAGAATTGTGTACTCTTCATGTAACAATATAGCCCTTCAGAGCGAACAAAAAAACTTCATTTGAGAGAGATGTGTGCTGAAATTGTATGGTGCACCGTTCACGGTGCGCCCAACTTATCCCAGTTTCAACATGTTCAATGGCCAACTCAACTCTTGTTGCCGATACCTGCAAAGCAATCCCATCCTTAGAAATTTGCCATGAACCCTTCCACCGAAAAAAAATCACGCACCGATGGGAGATCATAACCCATAGCTGTTGTATCACTAAATATTAAATAACTATGTATTTAGATGTACATGTACTTTCTTTTTTTGGGTGGGGGTCATTATGCTCTTGACAGGGTATATTACCACACCTTGCCTATAATAGTCATTGTTTATTCCATTAAATAACCATCTAATGCTTACAGCATCACATGACAGCACCCAAAACAGCAACGCGGTAACCTCCCTCCCCCTCCTGGGTAACTCAGACCCACATTCATCACGCCCACTTTCCACTAAGAAACTCAAGACAATCCTGGACAAAATAGTTGGAACACCTTGTGGGAAGCGCAGTGAAAAGATCCCCCTCTCCCTCATTCTATGTTGTAGTCATTTACTGGACCAAGATTAAGCCCGGCTTACCCAGTGAGAAACAACATTGACAGGGGGCGAGGGGAGGCATGTTCCAACGGGATTTGTCCAGGATTCTACTGCCTCCATCATCATGGGTTCTCCATCACAATGAGTGCAGTGACCCTTTTTCCCAGCCAGGGTGTCTGCCTGTGATCATGGAGCTGTGCTCTGAACACGTTCAAACCCTTCCTGTTAGCTACACTTACATGTTACTTGGTATACATGTACCAATCCTTATAACACCCAATTAAGTGTGACCTGGTTTTGTGTCTGGAACTTGTAGCATGACACCTGAGACCATGGCCTTGGCATTTCCGGACCACGACTCTCCTATGATGATACAGTGCACTGATCAGCTGGTTTCTATGGTATCTTTTAAGTTTCAAGTAGCAACACCGCCAGCAGCAGCAGTGACAGATTACCAGGTCATCACGCCAGGGCTTGGAATGACACATTCAACTGTTTGATATTTCAGTAAAATGTATCTTGCAGATACTATTCTGGACCTGAGGAATAAACACAAATACTACTGCCACAGTAATGAACAACGGCTTCATGCAGATTCGGTTTGTAAGTGACTTCGTCATACACCCGCACCCACCACTGACTGCAAGCTCCCATTGGATGAGCACTCAAGTCGCACATTAATTTCCAGTTCCACGGTTCCAAATAGCTCTGGTGCAGTGGGCACAGTTCAAACTGAAGAGACGTTACACTTACGGACCTGAGAGGGGCAGAGCCTCTTCTAACAACTTATACATAACAGCTGAGGTCACCAAGGCCTTGCAGTGCATGTCATTATCCTCTACTGTTTATGTAATATTCAAGCTTTCTTTTCAACTAGAATACATACATACATGGGCCTGCAGTGCAACACAATGACCATGACAGCTGAGACTCATTCAAACTTAGCTTTGTGGCAGTTGGGACTGCTTTGTTACAGTTACAAGTGCAGAGAAAAGTCCAAGACAATGCTTTTCCATTGATACAGATCCAGATTACTGAAAGGCCAACACTAATGCAATGACATCCTTTCGAAAATAATCAATTCCGTTGAAAAATGATTCAACCATATTCAACACTGGCATTTTTGCTGGCTAGGACAACCCTTTGGCCCCACTGTTACAGTGTCCCGGCATACATGTACATGTACGCATGCATACGCGTATCAATATGTTAAATATGGTTTGTACATGTAGAAAAGAACACGTACATGTATGCATAGAGGATTAAGTGTAATTAACAATATCATCTCAAAGGGCTGCCTACATTAACCAATAAAACAAACATACCAAATTACCGACATTTGACTACATGTAACTTGTATACTGGTACTTGCAGCATCATGTGCGGTAACATTAATTAAGGGCATCATGTACATGTCAATGTACAACGTAGGCCTACCAAGTGTAAATTCCATGTACATATCGGTACTGTACTTATACGTACATATCTTGATGCAATGTACCTGTACATGTATGCACTTGTGCACATCATGTACATGTACATGTTCATGTACCTTTACACACATTGTAAGTTTGTAACCAACTTTCACAGAATCAGGGGAAGAACTTGCCCTGAAATACATACGGTACACGTACATGTGTATGGTTTCAGCACACGAGATTATTGAAGCCTGTAAACCCACATACCGGTGCTGTACATGTAACCTCACCACCACACAATGTCATGTACAAAACCAAACTAAGGTTATCTGGCCAGGCTGAAGTGCACACCCATTACATGCATTACAGTAGGCCTACATGGTAACGTGGAGTAGGGGGTAAAGCCTGAAACAGGAGGTAGAAAGAATGGAAGTTTAAGTGTTTCAACAAACCGTCAAATGTCAGTATAGACTAATCCGATTAGATGCCCTAAACTGCAGTGGCACCCTACTCGCATGCATATTCTTCAGCTTGACGCGCGTGTGCAGTTGGCAAATCACGATACCCTATTGGTCGAAGAAGCATGTAACGCGTGCCTACCACCTGTCCACAAGCGTAATGGCTTCTAATTCTGGTGGTCGAATTACACATCAATTTTTGCAACTTTGTATACAATCTCCAATCTCCAATTTGAACTTTGGATCTTGTAGTCTAGCTCTCTCTAATTGATTGGGCCATTGGTTAAGGACTACAATAGGCTTGTCAACAAACTATGCACACCCAATCTACTGAAACCTAACTTGAAACTTTGCAAACATACGAGAAAATGTGCAGTGTTATTTATGAAAAACACTCTGATTGTTGTGATCATCAAGCTTCGTCAAGAATGGCAAGTTTTTCTACATCCGGGGCACATAAATTAAACCACCAGGTTCCCTGTTAGTTAATACCACCTACCAGTACTCAATGAGCCCCGAGCTGGACCATGAGAGGAGGCAGTTTTCCTAACAAGAGAGGCTTCCTTGGTCAGAACTGCACTTTGCTGGTTCACAAACAAGTACGAAATGCCCACATTATGGGCACGTCGCTACCAGCAAAGTGAACACCTGACCAACATGGCTCTTTTCAACTGATGAGGAGTGCTTCTGCTCAAGGCGGATATCCCAGACACCGTTTGCAGCTAAAAATAGTCAAATCCATATCCAAAAAAAGAAAAAGCAGCACAGAAAAAAAAAACGCAGCACAGAGATTTACTAATTAAGTAAACACACACATGTACATGATTGAACTATCCAGAATACCACCAAGTTACATGTATTTATCACTTAGATTCAATCCTTGAAATGGAAGGAGACGAGGAAGGAAATTGCAGAGTAAGGAATCCCCCAAACAGTATCAGTGAACTGAACAAGTCAGCAATCTTACAGGGGCTGAAATGTACAATCTGTACAGTGGCCTTACATGTACATGTACTAGAAACCTTATGGATGTATCTACAATAAACGGTTACTAGACTAGACCGTAGATGTACCGGAACTTGTACATGTACATGTAGATGGAATCCCACCAGGTCCCCCCCCCAAAAAAAACTATAATCTGAACACAGGCTCAATACTACTTGCAAAAATATAGTCTGAAGCTGGAGTGCAACCAACATAAAGGTGTACATATGTACATGTACATGTACGTATGTGTTTTCAGTGCGCCTTGACTCAATACAGTACACTGTGTGTATGTACCGGTATGTGTAAATGCTACCAAGAGTGTTCATTGACATTTTACAGGAGTAAATGTAGCCAAAAAATAAAAAATAAAAACCAGCGCAGATGATGCAGACACCAAAAACAAAAATGTACTAAGGCTCTCCAATCTAGAACTTCTGTACTTAGACAAGCCACCCTTATTGCTTGTGACTAGTCTAGCTTGTGCGTTTATTTGACATACATGTAGCAGCTCTATGAAAGTGTATAAACTGCAAACCAATAGCAAACTACAAGAAGATAATTTTACCCCTACAATCCTGGCCAAATCTCCCTGCCCCCCCATCTCAGTGTTGTTTTTTATTGCGGGGTCTGCACTCCATATCCAGATAACAATATGGGGGGGGGAGTAGGACAGCTGGGGGGTATGCTTATTGCCATGTGTCCCCATCATTTTGGCCAGAATTGTAGGTCAACTAAAAATATAGGACATACATGTACATGTAGAATGGCTGTAAACAAGTTTGACAAGGCCAGATGGCACTTTTCCTCCTGAACGCTTTTTACCTTTGTAAATAGTACACATACATGTACATGTACATGTATGTCAACAACCAGCAGCACCATACACTGTACAAAGCTAGCCACTGCAGAATTTTAATACCCTTTGAAACTTGAAGGTTGGGACCACAAAGACCTGGGCTTGTGTGGAGCATGGAGCAATAGACATCAGAGATCCTTCCGGTGAGCTGCCATTTCCTGAATTCAGTGTACCTGGAATTCCCATGGTTTAAGAGCAAGGGCCCAGTTTACTAGTTACACGTAAATATACTGGTGTTTTTCATCTACATGTATATAAGTATGTACATGTGCCCGTAGGTTACATGTACATATGTACGGAGTAGGCGCTTGGTTAACATTGTAATTTATCCAGTACATGTCCGTTTGATGGTACAGCAGTCAATAAAACAACTTCAGACTTCTCGCATCTAAGAAAGTGCTCAAATTGTTGATGCTGGTTCTGGACAGCTACACATGTACACTGTATGAAGAACATGCACAGTGTATCAGTGATATGATGGCCTTGCATTGTCTGCTTTTTGCAAGCAAAGAGTCATGGCGCAGCATATTGTCACAGCTCATACAGCGTAGCTTTAAAAGTTTGCTTTCATTTCACCATTGGAGAGGCCGGAGGCAGATGCAGAGTTAAAGTATTGATATAATTGTCTTTTATTCAATTCTGAAGAGAATCAAATCAGGAAAAAGAAAAACATTACATGTAACAGTTTAAATCAACAGTGAATCTAATTGTGGCTTTGTAAAGACACTGATCGTTAGATTAAGGTGAAACCGAGGTCACATGATATAGTTTCTAATAACATGAATCAAACTTAACTACGGACACAGAAATAAACGTATAACATTTTAACCCAACAATCAACAGAACATTATACATATATGGAATCATGAAGCAGTTCACCAGTCGTTACGAACAGTCAGATTCAGCTGAAGGAAACAGTCATAAAGTGATCCTGAAGTATGAGTTACAAAATAAACCGTGCGTTTCTGGACAAAAACTCTGTGGCATCAAACAACTTCCATAATTAACACAAAATTGACGGCTAGAACTACGACTTTCAGGGGAAAAATTCAGAGTTGAGATTACATATTAATATTTCTGAACACGCTATAATAGGCACAGATACTTAAGAAAATACTACACCACTACCATTCAAATATTTCAGATAAATAAATATGATTATATTAGGAAGCCAAGAAGCTTTGACTACTTACAAATATCACTCATTAAGTACATGTACGGTTGCACAGAGACTGTACTAGAATAGCATGCAACTTAAATGGGTAAACCAGCAAAATGCAAGGAGAGCAAATCGGCATAAAGTAAACAAAAAACAAAAGGTTTGATTCGACGCGTGTTAATAAGAACAGTTGGATGTGAAATTAGTGAGAGGCACCCTCAACAACCTGTTCTAATTTTTCCCGGGGCAGAACAACCATCAATTTGACATTGCAAGCTGATTTCCCCCTTCCCCTGCTACATGTATCTCTTCGTATATATGCAGACTATGAGTCGGCCTCACATTCATGTCTGCAATGTGCAATAACTTGGTGAGTCACAAAATTAAGCCCTGCACTCTGTTGTGTACTTGTACAAGAGCTTGTACGAGCACCTTGATTAATAATGAACTGGTAAAACCCAACCAAGCAGAGACAAATGTGCACAAATACTTCCCACTAGCACACAGCACCTCAGTACATCGTCCATGTATAACGCAACATACCGGTATGGTACATGTACAGAGTATGCCAATGGGCACTTGCGACTGGGCTGAACAAATTACATGTTAGTTGCACCAGGGATAAGATGCAACTTAGATTATCTAGTGAACAGAAAATCTGCTTCCGGCAACTTCATGCATTTGAAACATCTAATCTCACAATGGATCAAGCATACCCTGCTACTCAAAATGGTCAAAGTGACGTCTTAGCTTTAGGTACTTTATAATTTTGAGGAGAATAAACTCAATAATACTCAACTAAACATCTTATTCTGACCTCAAAAACAGCGAAGATTTGAAAAATGTGTCCTGGAATGATAAAATCCAAATAGCACTTACTGGTATGAGTGAAGCATGAAACAAATTTTGCTACCCATTTTGAAAGAAAATAATCACCAAGTTATAAATGTGCATTACTACTTTTTCTAAAAGTTTTTCTCTTCAAGAGGAATTTCTCTAGAGATTTTTTCTAATGAAAAAATGCTTTTGAAGCATGTCCTCAGTACTGTGCATGTACATGTACACATACATGTATGACGAAAAGAGAAGAGACACAGCACACCAGAAATTGTGAAAATCCTCAACAAAATTTGTGCATTACGAAAATGTCGCCAAGTTACAGTAAAGCTTTTGTAAGATCATTTTGTTAACATTCTGCGGCAGAACTGTTTATACCAGAAATATTTATTCCACCATTTTCAGATGAAGTTTACTGCATTTACATGTACATTTGTACAGGACACACATGATAGAGACACCATTTTCTTTTTAATTTCTCTAACACATGAAAATGATAGTACTAATAATTACTCCTAACAGCTGATGGACTGTTTTGATTTGGGAAATCATGACGTGGGAACCAGTGTCCAACTTATGAAGTATCTAAATGTGCACAATCACCGTTTTCCAGTACTCGACTTGGGCTCCATCTCAGGCTCCAACTTTTTTTTTACTTCCTCACTTTGAGGTTGTAACTTAAGCGCAAAAGTAAGTTTGACAGTGCCACAAAACATCAAGTAAGAGGCAAAAGAGCAAAACACTACAGAACTTCAATTTAAGTTAAACGCTTCCAGCCCACAATTGGGGATTGGTTTCCCACACGAAGCCTGAGATGAAGACGAAGTCAAGTATTGGAAACCAGCCCCTGCACAGCGCAATAATGGATACTGTACAGTCCACAGCATTCATGACAAGAATGTCTAGACTGGTCTTGGTTTACTCAAAATCATCTTTGAGTTCGTGCAGGTCACATACATATGTACATGTACACATCAGATAGGCATTAAGTCAAAGGCATGCATACCTGATTAAGACTGCCCATGAACCGCTGGTTGGGACATGGACGCAGGTCCCATGTTCTTAATCCCTTTAAATAAACAGACTTCAAGGCTTTCTTTTTTAATGAAGGATGCCCTACATCCTCCACTCCATCAAACGTAGCCCTCCAAAGTTGATGCTGGGTCAAGTCACTATTACAGTAATGTGGGGCTTGATACCCCTTGAAAGTTTAAGCACAAAGAATGTAATATGGATACCAGTTTGGAGAATTTGGAGGTTCCTTCAAGAATGCCTAGAAAATGAGTTACAATACTTTTCAGTGAATGTTTTTGTTAATATTTATTTTCAAAATAATCACCATCCTCCTCTGAAATGTCATCCTGATATCAACATCATCAATTTCATTGCTGTTCTCTGCGTACGACATGGACTGCACATTTACATGGAAGCAATAGAGGCATTGGTCCATTACCCTACCGGTATGCTTTGATACCCAATATTTAAAATATTTTGCATGCATAGTGTAGTCTGCAGAATAATCACTTGAAATGCAACAAGGCATCTAATGTAGGATACCTGAACATTGCCAGCAAGTTGATAAATGGACGAAACCTCTAGATCTTGACCATTAAATTTAGCAGCTGTGTATTATGGGCTTTCATTGGGAAACTCGAAGTGAAAGAAAAATATGGTCGGCTGATAATGTCAGCTGATATCGCCAGCTGACATACTGTAGTCAGCTGATTCCTATCAACAAATTAACAGCTGTTAGCACTTTTTTTTTCGAAATGGCACCATCTAATAAATTTGCACGCTTAGATATGTATTAGACATTCTGCAGGAGTTTCTGTGGGCTCCATGAAACAGTGGATGATGTTCAAACAAGATATTCCGTGAGCCTGCTTACAACTGAATTCCTTCCACATGTATCATCCCCATCTTCAAAAAGGTGACCATCATCAAGAGGAAGTTACCATCTCCCTCAAAGAACAACCTTCCAAAGCTGTGTTCTCAAATCCACTTAACTTTACAGAATGACAGTCTCATCTGGCAGCAACACAACAGATGCAGTCATGACTCTATAAGCCGTGTTCCCATTGGATTTTTTTTTTGGTTAACATCCTGCCACTTCCCTGTAGAATTACAAAATCAAATCCAATGGGAACACACAGTAAACTAATGTCCCTGTCAACTTACCACAATCATGATGTAAAACTAACAGGCCAAAAAGGGTTGCAGAAGATTTCCATGCAGCCAAAGTAAGTACGCAGGGGTGCAAAAAAGTCCAATGGGAACAGTTCCCATACAATGTGCATTGACTGTGACCACCTACATACATACATGTATGAACCGGACTACTGATACGTAGATTGATAGCGGGCAAGCAAAACTGGTTGTATGGTTCCCAGTCTCCAGCTCTGTGCGTACAGTACAGCAGCATGCTGTGTACACAAAGTGAAGCGTGCCTGGATAATGCAAAACACACATTGTGTAAGGGGCTTTTCCTGTACGGGTTCTTCTTACTTGTGGCAGAATTTGTCTGATTTTGTCAGTTTTTGGTCATATTTTGCGGATTTCGTCATGATCTGTACAACGCAGGCAATGTAATCAGCTGGTCTTATTAGGCCTACCGTTAACACAGTGAATAAACATTCCATTACGGTAAAAACGTGGAAATGCGCAGTACATTGATACGAGGGAATGTCGTAGTAAGTTTCCGCGTACCCGCAGAAGAAAAAGTCCAATAAAACGCGCCTTATAAGGAATCTTTGACTGGGTACAGGAACAGACAGTTTGGACGAAGACTTAAGCTGTGTCGGCACAAGGCTTTCTTCCCAAGAGTTTCACTGAGCCAAAGGTAAAACGAAAATGGTTAACTGTGACCACTGTCCCCACTTGGACTTTCGACACAAGAAAATTTTACTGAGACAGCGGGAGAACAAACTGAGCTGTCAGTGCAATGACTTAGTATGATGGTGCTTTGCTAGCCAGGACTGTTAATTTTGACTTTTAATATCTACCTTGAACTGAGACAGTGTTTGCCTGGGCCAAGCTATATCAAACACAACGTGGTCTATTGCAAGCGTGCGATACTGCATGTACTGTGTGCAATCATGCAATGTACATGTACACTGTACATGTAAGCATTCTGCCTTTGACGTCATCAAACAAGCCTGGGAGCACGAACGGCCAAAAGGGGATTTTTTGTGGGTGGGGAAACGCAGGATATTTTATTCATTTTGGGGTCACAATTAATGGGGTAAACATTGAATTGATGTTTTGGAAATGGTTACGTATTTATTGTTATTTTGAAATATTTCACGTGAACTAAACGTTTTCTATTTCTGTTAACCTTTAAGGTTACGTTTTCAGTTATTGTCAGTAAAAACTTCGGATAGGATGGAACATCAGCCGATGTGCCAATTAAAACATTGAATCAGTAGTCAAAACCTACATCGGTTGATCCCAAAAATTTAAGTAGAAGATAAGACCTTTAAGAGTTGCATGCAAAGTACATGTATGTACAATAACTCTACATGGAAGCTCCTCTGTTCGTATTAGTTTTAAATAGTCATATATGAGTTCACTCAGTCTGATACCAACTCAGCTCAAGGCAACTTGGTCCCTGTAGGAAAATGCAGGTAATGAAAGTTTTCATACTCGGTGTGGGCTTTCATATCTTGGAGTGGGCTGTTGATGTTGAATCACAACTAGTAGAATAACTCAATCAAAAACCCTAGTAATGGGGCGGCAAGGACATCTGGGACTCTTGCAAAATGGCGGGTAGTAACCGATGAAAACACCAACTATGGCGACGTATGCGTGGCACCTGACAGTCAGAAGATCAGATTACACAATCATTTCTTTGATCAGTACGTATGTGCGCGTTCATTACAATTGTTTTCATCAGTTGCTACCTGCCATTTTGCGAAACTCCCAGATGTCTGCACTGCCCCATAACAAAGGGCTCGCAAGCTTCACTACTGGATCTCAAAAATACACATATTTTTCAAAGCAATAATACTTAAATGTACATGTAGATACATGTATATCCCACAGGCATTTTTTTTCAGTGACTTTGTAATGGAACTCACACGATGAAGCCATCCTATAGTGTATACATGTCTGTGCAACACATGTATTTAGATATTTTAGTTGTTGGGTGTTCGTACTGAGTTTCACAACACTGTGCCCATGTGCAGCAACGATTTCAAATTCCAATGTTTTTTCAAACTTTACTGTCCTCTTTTGAACAGGGCTCTAGTTAAACACCTAATTCTGTAGACAGTTGTATACCATACTTTTGTTCTTCCTTGACATCTCCTGTTCATTTTCATGTTAGAAGATATACAATATAAAAATGAGAAATACATGTGATCACCATGCTCTGGTGGATCTACATGTATGTGTTTATACCTGTCTGGTTCCCAGAACTCTGGAACTCCAGAGTTCCTATACCAAAAGGACAATAAAATTCCATGACTTTTCCACAACCAAATTATGAAAATCCATGATCCTCATCCTCACCGGCGAAAGAAAGACAGATGGTACTAAGTTTACCAAACAAAGACCATATATTCCAGACTGAATTTGTTGCATGTTCTATGTCAAATGCGCATAAACTATGCAGTGAGTGCATACCAAATGACTGTCGATTTAATTTTAAAACATGTCCTCTTTTGTTCCTGCTCGAATTGGATTGGGAACATTTCCATGAAGTACAGGCTTGTCCAAGTTATTTTTTATAATTGTCAGGCCAAAAGCTATGGAGATAGTCTAGCTGACTGGCCCAAGTCAGGATTAACTTGAACTGAGATTCATGACCCAAACCAGAGCTGTCCAAACTATCAGACTAACGTTAGGCTATGCATACATGTTTTCAGGGGCATGTTGACAGTTGCATGCAGTCTCCAATGAGGTCTGGCACATATGGAAGTTCAGAAACCATGGAAACAACACATGGCCTAGACCTACTGTACTGTCATGACTGTAGTTTCTCACAGTTTCCATCTTTAAAATAAGGTCGTTGAACATTATGTCACTTGACCCCTCATCGTCTCGACGGCTGTTCCATGTCAAGACATCTAAACTGCTGCCAAAGGTTTGGAAGAGCCCATTGGCACATGTACTATCTTATCGTTCAGTCCGTGTATGTCTTGACATGGAACAGCCGTCGAGATGCTGAGGGGTCAAATGATGTAATGTTCAATGACCTTATTTTAAAGATGGCGACTGTGAGAGCAAATCCGTGAGATTGAATGGGTGAGGGCAAAAAGACTGGAAAATACCAGAACAACGTGAGTGAAATCATTCAATAAATGGCGCTAAAAAGTGGAGAGGCTAAGGATCATCTCTGTGTGGAAAAGAAATTGTGCCCATGATGATAAGTGGGTGCACCGAAAATTTCAGTACGCCGACATGAAATTGCGTATACGGATGTGTGGCTAAGGATGGAGCGGGAGGGAGAGTCCGTGCCACACTACTGGGACTACCCAGGACCCACATTGGAATTCTTCCGCCATCATGTGAATTGTGTGTAAACCTAATTCAATTCAAGTGAGTGCTTCGTTTTCAAAAATGACTTCAATACTGTTCACAACACGTACCTTGACGCAGCAAGGATAACCCAGAGGTTGAACAACCTCCACTCGACTAGGCAGCCATTGGATTTTTAGCATGTTCAGGGCCCGCACGCGGGTATTTCGCGCAGCAGAGTATTCTGCATGCAATTACTCCGTGGGAAGGAAAAAGGAGCAAACACTGAACCTTTTGCCTTACCATAATGCCTTTCTACCATTATACAAATCAATCATGCAGTATTTGCGATAACACTTATCGTGACATGACAGGACATGAACTTCACGAACTACACTAAGCCTAGGCCTGCAGAGTTATGATGTAGCTATGTAGGGCCTACACATGCAAACAGCATGACATGCCTAGGACCTCACGACTGATGAATTTAACACCCAGCTCACACTAAAACAGTACCTCTAACCTCCCATTAAAGCGGTTTTCTCTAAAATTCAGTGCATTTGTTACACTTATAAAACACACCTCAGTTTTCAGGCGCCTGCAGGCAGTAGTCCAGTCAAATTGAGCAGTAATGCAGACGAGACACACCACTTCCTAGACGGCCGCCATGACAAATTCCCGGATGCTAATCAAGTCGATGACATCAACCATATGAATAATTGTTTACATTTGTAAACTGACCATGCTGACTCTCGCCTTTGCTGGTCTTGTAAAATATTAAATAGAATGAGAAATCTCTGACGGTACTAAAAATTATAAGGATGGAACCCAATAAATGGGACAAATACATAATTGTTTGCTATAATATCCAAATAAATAACCATGTTTACATAAAAACACGCAGTTATAGAAATTTAAACATTTCTTTACATATCACATGCATAATTGTCCTTGTAAAGTGGTGAATGTTTCACTAAAAGGATCTCATTTTCAATGAATTTTGTCGTTCACTCTGTTGGTTGAAGTTTGTGAGGACTGTTTTTGTCTTTGCTGAACAAATAACAGAAGGACTGGAAACTAGTCAATGTTTGTATCACATACTTTGCATAATTCTTATCTGTGTAATATGATTGGACAGTTTATACACGTACTCCAACCTCCGACACCCTATGAACCAATGACGCACATGCGGATTGCGATAACGTCTGTCGTTTAAATCACCGTACACGAACGGCGTAAGACAGAGCTGCTGTGGGAATTGAAAGAAAATAAAACAATTCCCTCAAATTTCACGGGGTTGATCCGTAAAATGGCACTACCAGGAGTAAGTTAAACTCATTACATTTGACACGATGGGTTTTTCTTTAGCGTATCTTTGGCGAAGAGCGAAAAATCGATCCGTTTTTTTTTCGAAAATTCAGTTGAAAATGTGACGATCTTGTTCTTGAACTGTTTTATGAATTTCTGTGTATTATTGTGTTTATGTCGTGGGGAGCAGACTAAAAATGTGTTCTAAATACCAGTCCTGACAGCGACACCCTGGCCCTCTCTCCCTGTGCACAAACACGGTGTGAGGCTGGTCTGAACAATTCTGCTTTTAGTTTTTACCCCGTCCTTGCCCCGTCATACACTGACTCGTCACGTAGGAGCGGGGCGGACGTCGGACCCCACAGTTCTGGGGGTAGGCCTAGTCATCATGGTCATCAGGTTATAGGCCTACCCATCATCATGTACTGTAGGATAAAATCTCTTTGAAATTTAACAATTAAAAGGAAAACTACATAGCTTACATAGGCTAAGAAAGAGGAAGCCAACAGGTTCGCAGGCATGCTTGGGACATTTTTTTCTGGTGTTACTTTTAACGTTTCATGTTGTTAACACAGTTAATGCATATATTACTGCCGTTGTAAACATGTTAACTTTTTATTTAAAGATTCACATAGGCCTAGTCATGGGCATTCAGGAGCGAACTCATGCTTGTTAATGACAGACTATTCTAAAAGGAAACAATATTGTATTGTCATTCTTACTACAGTACTCCTTTGCTGGATTGTTTACAAATTTCTCTTTGTCTCTCAACAGTTTTCGTTATGTTTTGAAAATTTTTTATATTGTCTTTTTTTTTCCTCAGAGCTCCAATGTTGAAAACCTGTCCCCTCAGGTCCTGCGGCAAGTTGCAAAAGAGGTCGCTGACCTTTGCTCTAATCCTCCTGAGGGTGTTAAACTTCTTCCAAGTGAAGAAGACATTACCGATATCCAGGCTTCTATAGAAGGCCCTTGTGAGTGATAGTGGAGATATACTCTGTAGGCTAATACGAGTTTTCGTGTTGCTGGTATTCTGTCACATGTGGATTTTTTGTTAATTAGCTGGCAAAATCTGATACCCAGTAATGCTCTATAGATGGGTAACACCTCTTCACTAATAAATTAATAATTATGCACGCATGCACAAATGGCCTGGGTAGCAAGAAGTGTGAGCGGCCATTGTGAAAAGGTCTATTCTCCACTAACAGTGAGTGAATGCCTGGCCCATTGTTTACTGAGTTGGCATTTAGAACACAAGGTTGAGGGATTAAATCTTCATCGGGCTTGGTCTGCAAGTTGCAATTGTTTTTCCCTACATGTACCTAAAAAAATTACCAACTGTATTTTAATTTGAATTCCGAGTTAAATTACTGGATATTCTTTTCATTATATACATGTATGGTTGTTGAGGATTCTCCACAGGGAAATTGCACTACACATAGGTCAGAATTCCATCTTGTGAATAGGAGTTTACCTGTATAAGAACAATTTAAGCTTGAACTAGGTAAAGGGCTGTCGTGGTAAAGGGTTTAAGTCCCCAAAACACCCATCGCGCATATATTCAATTGCTGTGCTGGCAAAAAACCCCAAATTGATTTGGTACAGGTTCTACTGGTTTATATGCATGCCGCACTCGGCATTGGCCGTGCTGAACATGCATGACCAGTTCTTGTTGGAAGGTACATGTACATGGTCCTCACTTGTTTGAGGGGCGATCACATATAAAATACACAGAGAGGAGATATAATACCATGCAACATCGCTGAAATTGCAGAAATTCTGCATTGAGTTCCATTGCCCTTGATTTAAGGCTGGTTTATACAGTTCATGTACTCCAGGGGAATATGAAAGGAGTGAATTTGACATCACAAAACAGTTGCAGTGAAAAATTGCTTAATTAGAAATGTGTTCAAGTTTGCGAATTTTTGCAGAATGAGTATTTGACCTGATGTCACAATTTTGCATAAATGTGTGTTTGCTTACGCACCAAGTATGAACCTCAAGGTGGCAGTAAAATGGTGCTATCCAAGTCTGTCACAGGTCCCTTACAAGTCCAATCATTTATAGTCAGGTTTGTTAAATTTTATTTCTGATGAAAAATCTTCTTTAAATGTTTTCCATGTGTCCTTTTTTTATTTTATTTTTTTTTCCAAGCGGGCACACCGTATGCAGGCGGGATATTCAGAGTGAAACTCGTCCTGGGCAAGGACTTTCCCAGGGTGCCCCCAAAGGGCTACTTCCTGACCAAAGTGTTTCACCCGAACGTGGCCAGCAATGGGGAGATATGCGTGAACACGCTGAAAAGAGACTGGAAGGCGGACATGGGCATCAAACACCTACTTCTAGTGAGTTGGTATTTGTTGGATTTTAAATGTTGCTCTTGGGTATACGGTGAAATTATTTCTGGCCTTGTAGACTGCAAGTCTTAAGAAACCAGTTACCTTGAGAAAGAGACATTAGGAAGAATTTGCAGTTTTTAAGTGGGAGGAAAACCCCAGAAAAATGTCCTGGATTCAATTACAGAGTTGAGTAGGGACTATAAACCCAATCCATGTGTCACCTAAGGGGGATTGAAACTTGGGCTGCAGAGTTGAAAGGCTGGGAAAGAACCACTACACAAACCTGGTTCCCTGGGTGATCAACTCACCATTGTCCACCCAGCCTTTTATCACTTGAATTTGTGAAGTACCAGTACATGTACTAGTAAGTTGTGTTGTGTTTCTGGGCTATTTATCTGTTTGTCATTGGAAGGAAGTACGCTGTTTTTTATATTCGTAAATGAAGAACCAATAAAAACTTCACCCCTCTTGTGCTTGTAGCAGGCATTTGATAAGAAGCTTTTCTGGTTCCAAGGATGGATTTGCGCCTGGGAGATGAAAAATATATAATTTTGGATTTTTGCCCTGTCCGATGTGTATTTTTAACACTGTATTCGGGAGCATACACTGAGCATACAGTGTTAAAATATACGTCGGGCAGGGCAAAAATCCAAAATTAATTTACGTCTCCCCAGCACAAATCCATCCTTGAAATATATGTTCACGGTACTCGCTGCTACATCTGATTCGAGCCAGCCAGCCAACGCCAGTGGGCTCGGTGGTCGAGTGGTTAAGTCGTCTGCACTAGTAAGCAGGAGGTCGTGGGTTCGAGTCCCACCCGAGTACTCTTGTAATTTTTTCACAAGCCTTCGGGGGCATACACTGAGCGTACAGTGTTAAAATACATGTCGGACAGGGCAAAAATCTTAAATTAAGCTTTCTGGCTTTAAGGCATTCCATTCAGTAGTGAGTTACAGTCTGAATCATTCGTCATGTGGATTTTCTCTCCGACAGACAATCAAATGTTTGCTCATCTACCCCAACCCGGAATCGGCACTTAACGAGGAAGCTGGCAGGCTATTATTAGAACAGTACGACGACTACTTCATGAGGGCAAAGATGATGACGGACATCCACGCACAGTCGGCGCGAGGAGCCAAGGAATCCAGGGAAATCGACGAGAACTGTCCATCCACATCAGGCTCAAACACGAGCGGCCCCCACGCCAAGAAGCACGCCAGCGACAAGAAAGTGTTGGACAAAAAGAAACGAGACAAGAAGAGGGCCTTGAAGAGATTATGAGGAAGTGTTCTGGCTCTGGTGCCGTGAGAAAATTGATAAATGACTATTTGATAAATGAACAGCTCTGCCTCAAATTTTTGACAAAAAAGACCTTTTAAGTCTTTTTTCTTTCTTTTTTTTCTGGCAGAAAATCTTTGTAAACAGCTTTGCCTGAAATTGTTGACAATTCCTTTTCTTGTTGGTGGGATATCTGGTTTCTCTAATGGACTTGAAGACGTAGAGTTTTAGGTGTTTGACATCTGTTTCTTCAAAATCTGTTGTGAAAGACAGGACTAGAGTTGTTGATACAGCTAGCCTGCAGCTAGTGTGCTGGTGACGGTCGTTCAGTGTGGAGGATTTCTTGCCTTTGAAATATAATCCTAATAGAAGGGTGTTTTTTTACCAGACTGGAAATAAAGTTCCTTTCCGTCTTTGTTTTAGTAAACATCTGGTCAGGCTAGCCAGAATTTCTGCCTTTCACTGAACAACCGACAATTTGACACTTTAGCATCAGTGGAATTGAGTAACGGGGAGTAACATGTTTCTGTCTAGCATGTATTTTCACAATGCTGCAAACACTACACAGTGTATTTTCTGAATCCTGCTGCATCAAGTGGAGCTGAGAAGCAGGGCCAGGCACTGATTTGATTGCCAACTTGATTTAAGTTTGGTATCCACACGAATGCTTGCATGAGTTTTTTGCTCACATTTTACAAGCTCCACTTCCACTTTATGTCATCCCAGGCAATGAACCACATAACTTTAGCACAGGCGAAACATTTGGCTACCTGGGAAAATAGTCACATACATAAGTCATGTATTACCTCCAACTGATTGTCTGTCAAATATGCAAATGCTGGTAGCAGCTCTCTGATGAGTATATCCTCCACTTTTAATCTAAACCCCAAAACACATGGCCAAATCATTCTCTTGTTATCTTTGGATGTGAAGTGTGACTTCAGAATACTGTTGTGTTCTCCTGATCATTCTTTCGCGGTGAGCCATTTGAGATTGGTGTGACTTTATCACTTGAATATTTATTTGAACAATGGATGCATTAACTGTTTGCTATTTTTTTTCATTATTTTACTAGTGTGTTCATGGAATTTTTCCCCCAGGTATTTGTTTTCAAATTTTTATATTTTGAACCACAAAGGATTAGGCGTAAGCTTTTGTCGTTTATTTGTGTATTTTTGGGGGATAAGTTGTCCTTTTGGTTTTTATAATAACTCGACCGTTAAGATTTTCCTGTCAGCTCTTTGTATGAGAATTGCCATTGTACATTTTGTATATCAAAATGTTGAAATTATGCCAGATGTGTAAAAAAAACAAACAAAACCTTCTACCTGTGGAAATTGCTAAGCAGATTTGTAAATGCAATATTTGTAACTTTGTAAGATATGGTAAAAAGAACTGAGAGCTGAAGTATTTCGAGATGGACTGTATTTTTCCTGAAATGTTTCCAGTTTACCATACATGTACAAGGATTAATCATACATGTACATGTATGACCAGTGGGTGTACGTTGGCATAGCAACAAACTATGGCAGCCACTCACATGTACTGGTCGTTCAGTGCAAATGGATGAACTGCCTGCTTTGTGAGAATTTCATGTCATAAGAGATAGTCCCCCAAACTTTGAAAATACTGTCAAGCTTCTGTCCTTGGGACGTTGCAAATTGCTATTTATACAAGTAGGGGCCTTGTATTATTGAGAATGGACAACAAAAAATACAGCAATGAGACCTGCTCTTTTCCTTGTTGTGGACAATTATAGAAGGGGGATGTTGTATTAGCAGTGCCCTAACTGATGGGGGTTGACTGTGGCCCTGTTTGAGGCACACTACAGCATCATTGCAGTGAGGACGGGTCACCAAAGAGGGTGTTTGTTTCTTCTGTGTTTTGGGGGCTGTGGTGGTGGTGAGGAGGCATCAGAATCTCTGCATTGTCTGAGTCTTTGTCTCTGACATCAGAGCTACTTGTTGGCTTTGTCAGTTTGCCAGTGTTGAAGTCAGCCCATTCACAGGTAACTTAACTGGCTTAAAACCAGATGACTTGTGGTAGTCTCGGCTACAACGAAAACATACATCATTTTATGCTGGTGGCATTCAGTTGGATTCTCCTTTCATATAAACCTAATGTTTTTGCCTGAGCTAAAACTCTCAAGTTGTAGTCCTAAGTCAAAGATCTGAAAATTGGGCTAAACGGCGGGCGGAAGCGAAGCCATATTTTAACACCTCTCACTGCATAATTACCAGTGTGGTATCTTGTCAGCAGGCTTCAATGCAAGAATGCACTTAGTCTTGGTTTCAAGACCTTCCTGTTTATTCCGCGACATGAACTCTCACCAGACGAACTGCTATCCTTTAGTGGCTGGTATGCCTGAAAAGGTGCTGTCGCAGTGAATCGTATTATACACTCTGCACGCATATTGGATAACAGCACTACAGAAGGCGTCTTGGACCCAAGACTAGAATCCACTGTGCTAGTTGGAGTGAGAAGTTGAAATATTGTATGAGGTAAAAATCTCTACAAACGTCGAGTAATGTCGTACCGTTTTGATTCCTAAATCTACCCATGCAGTTCCAAATGGCACAACTTTCATAAAAAGTTTGAAAATTATTTTAGGGGAGGGGGGCTTTTCTCTCAGTTTCTTTGCTAACTTAAGCCAGGAGGGGGAAAGACAAGCTGAAGGCTACATTGCAAACGAATTCCGATACACGTGTAGTGTATAATTGTAATTTGTTTGACTCTGCAAAAATCCCTAATTCCTGATTATCTGCTGAAAGTAATGCTCAGTAATGACAGTGCATGCGATGGCATTAGAGAATGGTCCAAAATATAAAACGAATGCCAAAATGGGAGCCCAAACGACACGCCCACTAAGTTGCACGACCACAGACGTGATGTATGCATATAAATATGTATTTATATTATGTCAAGTGTACAGTCTTGGCAACAGCGCCACCTAGCGGTGAAAGGTCATCGTATACGCCATCTTGTTCGCCGGCCGGGTAATTTTTTGGTTGGAGACGTTGAGATTGTTCGAGAAATCTCGAAATGGCAGCACGGAGAGTGGGCCAGAGGGCCATTGATTGGGTTGCCTTTGCGGAGAGGGTACCTCCGAATCAGAAATCACAGTTCAATGCTCTGAAATCAAAAGCTGATGGATTGTCATCAAGGTAAAACTAAAAAAAAGCGCACACGGCACCCTACCATCTGACCGTAATCTTATTCTTAGCATGCCTAACTATACGTTGTCTTCATTTCATTACGACTGACGTCCAGGTTCTAATATTTCTGTACAAAACGACCGCAAATTTTGTTTTAATTCGTTCTTCGTTTACCATGTTGAAGAAACCAATTTTTCACGTTTACAAGTTCTCCCTGACCTTAGGCTTATCTATCCATCAGGGGGGTTTAGGAATTTCAGAAGGAACCATGGACTGCAAAATCGAGGAAAATAAGTGAAACTCACTGAGAGACAACGTTACTTTTGTAGACATTATTCATCCGTTCTCGAGTTGTAAAGTGCAGGCACGTACAGGAATCCGAGCTGTGTGCGCGATTTCCAGTGAAGGTCTGTTGAACGCCTGCTACACGGAGGCTGTGGTTGGTTACCCCTAAAATGTTCATATTGTGTTCTGCTTTATATTTCAGTTTATGTACATAACTATGTGACACAACCTGCTATTTTATAAGAATAACCTCGGTTAGTGTAGAAGACTTTGTATATGCAGGGTTCTTGTACGGGAATAAGTTCATCAATGATCTCTCTTTGAAGTTTTTAACATTTTTAATTTGTAGAGTTTTATTGGTTAAAGATGTATAAAAACACAATATTGTAGAGATCGGATTTGTACACGTCATGAATTTTAGTTTTTCCGTACTGGCCGTAGTAGACTCAGCTTGCATGCAGGTAACTAAGCCAACTGTCACCAACGCATGCCACAGCCTCGGCCCCAGCCCAATGTTGTGTGTACTCAGCATGGAGATCAATGGTGCTCGGGGCTGAGAACCACGTTGTGCTTCTTTTATGTGTTTTCGAAATGAGTGGATTCGGTTAGACTTCAGTTTCGCTGGTTCTAGTCAGAACATGTAGTTTTGATGTGCGTGTACGGAGCTCGGAATCTCGTACGTCGAACAGTTGCGTGCACACTGTATGAAAGAACGGCTGAAAACAGTCCACAACAATGGCAAGAATTAACTTAATGTCCGACTTTATTTTCCCGATTTTTGGCTTTGGTGGTGATGATGTGTTGAATATCTCAACCCACCAGACGTGGAGATAAGGACGCACAGGGATTACAGACGTGAAATTGGCTCCTTGGAAAAGGAAGAAGTGATGAAAATTTTAGTTACAAAATGTTTCACCCATAGTATAGTCAGGGAGTCCACCTGGGCTAGCGTAACTATAGCCTTAGCCAGTTAGCCCCATACACGTTGGGCTGTTGATGGCTCTCTTTTGAAATCTGTCTCTATTCTGTCGGCATCACAGCCCTACTTCAAGGCATGACTTTAATGCATGAAATCCAACTAGCAGGATTGTCACAAACTTTGAATCCTAGGCTTAATATCTTCTGAAATGAGAATAACTCGACAATTTTACTTACACTCACTGACATATTCCTCGGGTGCCTTGACTTCCGATGCACGAAGCATTGCCTTCGTTAACAGGCATTATTTTCAAAATGGCGACACCCACAGTCAGCATATCAATACCACTGGCCACGTTTTCATAAAATGTATGGTTTTGGAAAGCTTTCAGGTGCTTGTATGAAAGTTCAAACTCTGACTTAGTAGTAGTGACTTGGAGTTCTCTAAGTAATGCAACTTAATTTTGGATTTTTACCCCGCCTGACATGTATTTAACACTGTATACTCGGTGTTTGCCCCCGAAGGCTTGTGAAAAAAAAAAACACCACAAGCGCACTCGGGTGGGAGTCAAACCCACGACCTCCTGCTTACTAGTGCAGGCGTCTTAACCATTTGACCACCAGGCTTGCCAGTGTTGGCTGGCTGGTTCGAATCATATGTCATGTAACTTAGCACTTAGGCCCCTAGTCAGAGTAACTTGGACTCCACGAGTCGACTTTTTAAACATTTGGACATGGTCGGGCAATAGTAGAATCTGATTACACTTCATAGGCTTTCCTTTCCGTCAATTTCACTCAAAATAGCTCTTGCATCCACAGATTTCATGGGTTCTTAAACTGTCTTAACACTTTTGGATTCAGTGGGAATGGGAGACTTCGAGACACTTGGTGGCGCCAGACACAACAGTCCTTTTTGGTTGATGCAGGCAAGCGCATGCTGTGGTAGGCTTGCTCGTGAGTTCTGAGCACGTGCACAACCGCAGAAAAAGACCGGTTTGTCTGCCACCACTATGTGTCTCAAAGTCTCCCATTGGAGATTCCAATGATGATGGTTAAGGTTAACTCCCATCAGGGAAGACAAGAGAAATTTTCCCTTCAAATTGGAAACGCTCGTGTCGGCCGAGCTCGAAGTTGCCATCTTCTTCATGTAGTGATTCAAACTGTATGCCAATGTACCTGGAGACGTCCACGGCATGCTGTCTGAGCAGACCATTCACAATAAGCATGCGATGACTGCACGCACATGCCAATGACTATTGCCTGAGCAGCGTAACATTCGGTAATTGTGACCACGTTGATTTGTACACCGGACATTGCGCCGCGCAGGAACAGTCGTCGGCACGCATTGGCAGATACTGCATGCTTATTGTGAATGGTCTGCTAGCTCGGCCAGCACATCTTGACAGTTGTCTCCATTTCTCCAGGAAGTGAATTCTGAGCAGGTTGATTCGGGATACGACAATGTACAAGCTATTTTGATTGAAATCAATTAAGGAAAGAGAAAGCCTATGACGGGTACTTGGACTCTACTATCCCCTGACCACGTCAAAATGTTTAACAAATGCGATTCATAGAGTCCCAGTTACTCCGACTAGCATTAGGCCCCCGTATTTGAACTTAAATTTGTACCTCTTTCGTTCCTTGATTTCGCAGGCTAGCATCCATGCCTGAACAGCCCAAAGCTATAGACTGGGCTTACTACAAGAAAGTAGTCCCTGCTGCTGGACTTGTAGACAAGTTTCAAAAACAGGTAAAGTACACTTACATGTACTAAGTAGGCCTATATCCACCCTGACACACTTGTGTCTGGCTACAGGTTCTTCCTCATTTTGGGCTTCAGGTGTCCTTCAATTTGCTTATTCAACCCCCCAAGACCTATAACTTGATTGCTAATTTGTTCTTTGCTCCTACAGTTTGATGAGCTGAAGGTACCCTTCCCGATGGACACAGCTTCTGCCAAGATTGAGCAGCAGTCTAAGGAAATGGTGAGACCGGCACCAGTCCCCTCCCTTTTCCTTTCTGATATTTGCTGTGGCATTGGGCTTGCTCTTTTCTGTGTTTCTCAGAAGAAAAAGGCTCTGCTCTGATACACGTATCTTTAGACTGCACAGTCAGGCAAGCGGTCAAAGATGGTTGTTTTTTTTCAAAATGGGGGGGGCTTTTTCCTACATCCATGAATTTCGTCCTTCACAGGGAAGAACCCAATTGTACATGTAGGTTGCCCGCAAAACACAGGCAAACATGTCTGAGGTTTATTTGTTGACTTTGTATTTCTTGAAAGATGACAGTCATGTCAGTACTGATATTTTCCCCGCTGATGACCTGATGTCATTTCTGCCATTTGGTGCATCAGTGCCAATCTTAGACAGTGTCCAAATTATGAAGCTGCATTCGGAAATATACAAGGACTTGCTGAAGCTGTCAAGTAGTGGCCTTCACTCATTTCCCATAGGCACGTGTTCTGTTTCTCGTCAGTAGTTAAGTGATGTAAGGCATTCAAAATGATGTGGATTTTATTCAGGCTCCTCTCTCGTCAGTACCCTAAGACGAAAAAGCACCCAAGCACTGATAAGTCTACCAACTATGTATGAAGACATGGGCTTGTTTCCTAACACGTTTGCACTTGTTGCTTGAACAGGACACTATGACAGCTGAGTTCAAGAAGGGATCAGACCAGCGCATTGCGCAGTATGATAAAGAGGTATGGCCGTTTGATTCGCAAAATGCCCGTTTCCTCGCTTGAGTTTTGCAATTTTGTTCCACACTGTTCTTTGGGCCAAAATGGACTGGCTTACTGATCTGATGATTGGGCTTACCAGTGTTGTAGATCAGACGTCACAGCAGACAGGAGACCATTCCCAAGACCAGTCACAAGTAAAAGGGTTAACAGTGAACAGGTTGTTCATTGAAACAATTTGTGACTCAAATTCAGGCTGGAGGTCTTGTGTTGTCTTATAGGGACTTGTTATGGTCTTAAGGAGTCTTTGGCACATAAATGGTGCTACATCCTAGTGACAATTCCAATGCCAAAAAGTGGACCCTGGGTCTCTGAAAGTGGCCATTTGTTGTTAGACCCTGTAATACCCACCTGATAAAGTGAAAACCACCATTGGTTTTCATTTAATGAAATGAATACAGTCTCCCCAAGTCCACAATTAAGCCTTAAAATGTTGAGGCAGTTGTGTACATCCATAGGAAATGTTTGATATTTCTATGCAGGAAACCATGGCTTACAGTTGGAGCCTTTTTACAATTGTTTGTGTAAGGGTAATGCACCTCAACATTGATATCCGAGGGAAAATTTTGCCAAGAGCCCCCATACCTGTCAAATCTGCATTTGTCACTGATAGAAGAGAAAGCTATGCACAGGGCACACAAGAAACCTCATGCGTCCACCCTGCTTCTCTCGTAGATCACCAAACTCAAGAACATGACCCCCTTCGAGGAAATGACAGTGGAGGAGATGGAAGAGGCCTTCCCTCACATGGAAGAGCAGAAGAAGAAGTACCCGTGGTGGCCCCACTACCCAGTGTGGGAGGGCTAGACCGCCGGTGCTGACACACTCCCTCCCTCCCTCAGGGTCATGGGTTCTAGGCTTACAGGGGATAGTCAAACAGTGATTTAGTATTTGGTGAAAACAGTGCTCGTCGAGTCCGATAGGAAAGACTGAATTAATTTGTACAAGTTCCTCTTGAAACATTTCAAAACCTGAGCAGATTGTTCTCGAGGTTGGCTTATTCTGTTCTCATGTGGAAAAACGCAGGAGCACTGTTTCCAGGCAGCATTTACACATGCATGAACTCTTCTGCATTGCAGTCAAGAACGCGTCTCCATCAGCTTTCTAAATGGAACACAGGCATTTGGGGGTTTTGTCATTTTAATTTATAAATGCATGCTTTGAGTATTTCACATGATAGCTGTTTACCTTTCAAATTAATATTACACTTTCTCCTAACCATAATCCCTAACTCCGCACATTTCAGGACCAGATCTACACATCTCAGAGATACTTGGTTACAAACTTCACAGTGACAAACTTTTCCCTTTACAGTATATTTGATGGGCATATTTGTTTCCCAGTATGTCAAATTGGTTTTCTCGTCCAGAAATGAGACCCTGTGAGCAGAACCTTTGTTCTTTTATTAGAATTTGAGTGAGTTTCCTCGAGTGAGTTTTCAGTGATCTCATACAGTGATTTACTAAGACTGCATGTGTGTAACATTGATGGTTCCAAGTTGGGACCTATAAAATAGCCACCAATACCCAAAATGGCATGACAAACATAGCGAGTTGCGTGCTGTTCCATGGTGTGACAAACAGGGAGAAATCTTCACAGACGGCATGGGCAGGTCAGTAAAATGGACTTTATTTGTATTGGTGTGAATAAAGGAGCAATGAAATGTTTGAATTGAAACAATATGTGAAAGCTCTGCTTTTTTTCATTTCATCCAGATATCTGAAGTGTCGGATTAGACCAAGACCACTAAAATCATCACAGTTCACTTGCCTTCTTTTAAGGATTGAAACACCTCCTGAAGTGTAACAATTCTAATAGGAACATGCCCTCTGCAAGAGTAGAATGCATCTTCATAAAGATGTGGCAAACAGACAGGCCACTTATAAGTGACACTGGGGGACAAAATGGCCTCGCATCTAGTACTTGAAGTAAGCCCTCGGGTTCAGTTCTGACATTTACTGGGCTAATGTTGATTTGCTTTGACAGCACATGAACCAAGTAGTATATTATTGATACCATTGCTCCATGGTACAGTAAGGTGAATGCAACTCCACCCACCATTTTGATTGGCCAGACTGGCAGGAAGTAATCGGAGAAAAATCATTTGTTGGTTGGTTTGGCAGTTCAGCTGCAGCACTACTCACATCAACACTTGAAAGTCGTGAGTTTCCAAAATGTTTACTCTTAACAAATTGTGTACACAAAAATACACCATACTCTGAAATGCACCTCTTCTTTTTACATTTCTACACCTTTTTTTAATTGACGTGGGCATTTCCCCAAACCATCACTGTACATGTAATGGCAATTCTGTGCTCTCCAGCCACCACACTGCAGGCAGTGTTCAAGTGTTTTGGCGAGTCATGTGACAGAATTAGCTCAATAAAACTTTACTTTTTACACAAAGTAAGTTGACAGGTACGATCCTATCAACAAAGCAAGAACAGTATCCCTCTATGTCACGAATTTCTAGGTCAAGAAAGTCACCTGTAAACAGCATCTGTAGTTAAGTAATTTTTCATATAAGTACAAGGAGCATATTTTACATGTATCAAAAGGGCACGATAAAGTGTATCCATCAGAGCAAGCACATTGGTGTATGAATACCCCATATGGTATATATTTCCTCAAGTAGACAACAATAATTCCTCCTGGCTCAGTACACACTTTGCATCGGTTTTTTTTTTTTTTTTCATGACCTCCCAACTCCCACAAGAGGAAATGGGAGCTGCTTCAACGAGCTGAGGGTTAGAAGACTTCCCAAGGGCATGCCCAATTGTTGTGTTCCTCATACATCTTGTGATGGAGAAATACGAAAGTCATGGACTAAAAATACAAGAATTCTGTGCTCCCTGTGGCAAGTGATTTTCTTTTAATGTACAACATATAGACACAGAACGTTTTGAAACCATTGTGGGAAGGTAGTTGCATATGCTCTGTACAGGGACTGGCAAGATGGCCTGTCCCATTGCCGACGATATGATAATGAAGCTGCATTGTATTTATAAAGCATGTCCACCAGCACTGGTGCTTAGTAAACTATGGCCCAGTTTATTTTGCACGGATCTGGATCTCGATCAGTGATCCTAATGCTGGTTCGCTCCATCTATTATGCAAGTTATGGTGTCAGTTAAATGGATCACTGATCGCAATCTGGATCCACGTGAGTCAACAGGCCCTTCATGTCATGATCCCTGCTCATCAAGCCCAGACACTTTCTAAAAACCACTTCAGCTCCCAGGGAGTGCAGGGTATCTAGATAAATATGTCACGTGCGCAATGATGTAAGTAAAAGGCATTACTGTGAGAACCAGCACGCCATTCAATTGCACTACACTTCCTAGTTCAAAACGACATCACACTTTGGTACAGTGCCTAGCTACTCAACCCTAACATCCCCCTTGCCCTCATTTATGTTCCCAGGTAGAGAGGGGCCAGTGGGGGGGGGGGAAACGTGACTTGACCAAGGCCACAATCACATCTGGCCCATCATGCTCTCCAACCCCCACCCTTGTAATCAGAAGTTACCAATAGTAACCACCAGCCACACGTGATGCACATCACGACCCACGTATTCAAGAGAACTACTCTTTGAGAAAAAAGCCGTCAATGATCAGTGCTAAAAACTCATGGATGGCCCGAATCGATTGCTCGTGCTTACAAGAGTTTTGAACATCACCAATAGAATGCACCATGCATGCACACATGCCCTGCACATCTTCATTTCTATAGTGCACCATAAAGTGCAGCATAAACATTGCAGACTTTTCCAAAGTTTTGAAAACCATGTTGACAGGCATTGCTTTCTGCTTGCTTAAATATAAGCAATACACGACCACAGCCAGTGCTGTAGTCAAGACTATCCTAAACATCAGACGCAAGACCAGTCATGAGCAAGGACACGTGGAGGGTGGGGAACAGGACCATAACTACCCCCTCCCCCAAAAATAAAAGTGAATAGATTTGGTGCTTTTTCCCTTCCCTTCCCTTCTTTCCAAAAGCGTGTAAAAAGCACTAAAATGTATCCTCAACCCTAAGAAAGGTCATAAAAGGTTGCATGAAAATTTCCAAAACTTTTGGCCACTCCAACATGATTTGCCCCCTCCCCAAAAATTTGGTTCTGGATTTGCCCTCAATCACAAGACCAGTCACAAGTAACAGGGTGGAAAATGTCAAAGAAATGCTTTTACTTGAGCATTTGAATAGCTTGTGACTTGCATTCAGACTGGAGATCTTGTTAATCTTAATTATGATGGCAAGGAGACCTCGCTTGCTATAGACTTGAAATCATGATGCTGCCATGTTTGTATTGTTCCCTGTAGCCCATTTGGCAACAGTAATGCAACTTCACACATATTAATAAAAGGGAACAGATTATTTGTCCTTCCAGCCTCAGTTTGGTTACATTGCTTTGAATGGTAGCAAAGCAAGATGGCTGCCCCATGACAGAGGTTTACCCTGTCAATTCTTCAAGAGTGATGACATAATCTACGTGGTGTTCATGCATTCCTGTTGAGATTTGTTGTTCAATCCACCAGTCCACAGGAACGATCAACAGTTCCGATATTCTTTACAGATGACTGACTGCCGTTACACATGCATGCTATGTTAATATCTCCCCCCTACATGTAGGTTCTACTGTTCTATCAACTCTTGAATTGGAATTTGAAATTTAAAAAAAATAGCTTTTATATTTAATTAGATATCAAGTATGACCACACGCACAAAAGATTGTAAAGCTAACAATTATTGCAGAAATAAAACGTAGTTATTAAAAACACAAGAAAAATAAATATAATTTGAAAAATCTTTACTCCCACAAGTTAGTAAAAGTGTTTAAATTGTGGCTTGAGGTAAACCATTTCAATTTCAAAACTTCAACTTGGATTAAAAAATCTTTACCTAATTCCATGTCCCACTTAAAAGGTTGAGTCACTTGTTTAATCACAGTCCCAAGTCCCAACGTAAAAAATCTAATAAAAAAATAAAAGCAATTAAATTAATAAATAACAAAGTGCTACAGTATTTGTTATAAAGAAACCCCACAAAATAACAAATCCTTTCAGGAGTACCGTATTTCGTTAAATACATGCACTGACCAAAACAAAACCCCATGAATTAGTTGGTGCATGTACAAGATGAAATTACATATGTACAACCATTTTGCATGCTTCAATTAAGGCACAAAACAGTTTGACAATGATAGTTACACAGAAAGTAATTGGGAATGTACGTCCGAAGTCCGGATGCCATTAAATTTCTGAGTTTCTTCATCAAGAAAAAAAAAAAGAGAAAACCTTGGCAAATAGTTTCTAATATAGATCATTTTCATTTTCAGCGCTAATCCTCCTCATACACTGATGTTATGTACGCAAGTAAAGGTATCCCAAGCTCCAAACGAAATGCAGTGACGTGCTACTGGGGTACCTTGAATTCGTTCCACAGATCCGCAATCCCCTCCAAAAATGAAATCAACCCAAATTTGTGCCAAGAGTTTGACTTTGGACAAGGGACTGCCCAAATTTGCCACTTTTTTTTTAAAGCCATCCGTTTAGGAACTCTCTTGCGTTTAACGGTTTGATTTTCTAGAAATATACTGATAACTGCTGACGAAGTGAACACCTCTTTTGCTGAAGCCACTTTGAACACCTTCTCACACCTAATTGCCTGCGATGTTTTCCAATACTTCTGCAGAATTTCAGTGGGTGTTAGGGGGATGATAATTGTTGACTAGATTGCACTGTGTCTGGTGTCTTCCTCTGCCTCGCTCAGGAATTGACAAGGTCTTCGATCTATGAGGGAATAATATTGGGGGGAACAGTCCAGAAAGGTCAAGTGAAAGGAATGTCAACCACACGAGTGTGGCACTGTGCCAACCTTATCCAAAGTGGGATCAGGAACTATACCTGCTATTAACCCTCACACTCCTCAGTCCTCCAACAGGTGAAGGATTGAGGAGGGTTAGAGTTAATGGCACCCCCCCCTCCTTTGTTTCTCAAATCTAACCTGTTGCCTGTACATTTCCTTGACGTCCTGCAGGTCCAGTTTGAGCTCTTGCACCTCCTCCGCTTTCTCACCGTACATCTGCAGGACGGCATTGTAACGAGTCTCGGTCTCCTGTGGATTGCCACATTGAAACGGGTGGTTTCAGAGAATCGACTGTTTCAAAGAATCATTGGATTTATAACCTCATTTCGTGCTGAATCCGTCTGGGTTTGGTGCACTTGGTAGGGTCATGTTTGAATTGGGCTTCCAGAGCAATGACTATGTCTACTGTCAGTGCATCTCTGCGTTTTTCCAATGTGGCAAAGACCTGCACCATGTTCCAGACAGCAGATTTGAAAGTAGCCTTAGATCAAATTTCACAAAGCTGTTGAGCACAGAAAGCTGCTAAGCGCAGAAAATATTCACTTGGCAAATCCTCATATATTCAACATATATTTAAAGTAGACAGGGGAATTGGAACGTTAAGATCACAAGTAACTAATCCATTAATTCTAAGCCACTGTCACAAGTGTGGGTGTTTTTACAGTGAGAGGGCAGTGTGCTAACTTTTCTCTCCGTGAATCAACCACAGACCACAAGTGTGGGTGTTTTTACAATGAGAGGGCAGCGTGGTAACTTTATTCTCCGTGATTCAACCACAGACCACAAGTGTGGGTGTTTTTACAGTGAGAGGGCAGTGTGCTAACTTTACTCTCAACCACAGACGGCCGCTGATAGACTCACAATGAGTTTCCTCTTGTAATCCGGCACCAGCCTGGCCTGCTCGTCCAGAGCCTCGTTCTGGTTGGACAGCTTGACAATCTCTTCGGCCATGGAGGCGCGGGTGCGCTCCAGCTGGACGATTTCCCCCTGCAAACAGTGTCAGAGGATGTTTCTGTATGGCTCTGGCCAGAGGGTAATCCCACAACAAGATCTTTGACAACTGTGCAACACCCCAGACTGGACACTACAACATGCTTCCGCACAAGTAACATTTCATGTTGTCCTGCCTGAACAGTCACCATGCAAAATTACAGCCAGCTAAGAATACACTATTTCTGTAGTGCTTTCAGGCTAGGATGTGATCCCTTCTCATTGGTTTACAAACCAGGGTTTATGTTTCTGACAATTTCTGAATTTCACGTCTTCTCAACTGATCCCTACTGTGGTCCACGTGTATTTCTAACTCACTTTATGAAACCAACGCTCCAGATTCATTCTCCGGTGCAGTGTGGTCTGGGTCCCTATCTCACATGCAAATGAATGCACTAACCTCCAACATCAGTCAGAGCCTGATTTTTTTCATTTTCATTAGCGGCCAAAGTCAGATCTGAAGCCCGAGTCAAAGGAAGACGGTGTCTTACCTGCAGCTGTGCTATCTCTCCCTCTCTCTGTTTTAGCTGTGACTGCAGGCCCTCAATGACCGATGAAACAGACCCTCCTGCTATGCTGTCATACAGAGACCCAGAGGTCGACCAGGACATGGTCCGCTCCAAAATGTCAACCTGTTTGAAAGAGGAGCACCGACTCATTAGCTTTTCCTCCAAGAAAGCTGCAAAAAAGTTCTTCAAGTCCAGGTGCAACAAACTACAAGTTCTTTCATGAAAGTTTTACAAATGATACGAAACTGAAATATTTGTGTATTTTTAATGTAACAATATTCCACGTTTGGAAGGAAACGTCATACCAACATTTTCATTTCCCTGCTGTTTTTACTGGTTTTTAGTAGCTCGGGCCACTCCATCATTAGTTTCATTATCGCCTAACATCTAGAAAAACAATTTTGTCTGTAGAAAGCACCACCATGTATCATCTCTAGACAAGCAATTGAGAACGGCAGCTGGACAGACACAAAAAAGAGAGAGAGATTCTCCCTGACCTGTGTTGGGGTGTGGAATGGACCAGGAGTGCTCGGCAGATTGTGAACGGGGGTGCTGGCTCCAGAGCGGTTGCCATGGGAACTGTTGCTATCCTCCGCCTGCTGCGTCAACCTTCGCTCCTGACGGGCAAAAAGAAACACACTGATCATGAGTACACATCGATCGATCAGCAACGGTATTCACACAGCAAGTCTGATGCTACTGGAACATTTGGACAGACTTTTAACCCTTTCCCAAAATCCATCTGCTCTCTCCCTCCGACCCCCGGGTCCAGCCCAACCAGCCTGACCTTCTCGTTCAAGGCCTCCTGGGCCAACAGCAGCTTGCGGCGTTCCGCCTCCACTCTCATCTTCTCCACCTCCAGCTGTTTCTCCAAGTGTGCCTTCTCCCTCTGGGCTTCCTCTAAGGCTCTAGTGTAGGTGCTCAGCTGGGCCTCTGTGCGCGCTGTGTCTCTGCGAACATTTTAAGAAAGGAGAGGAAACAAGAATAGACCACTTGATCAATTAATCAGAGGCAGGAAGCTCGCTGGGCAACAAAAAATGTTTAACATTTGCTGAAGTAGACACAAATCCATTTCTGGAACCCTGTTCCTGCAAACTGAAATTTCACTGTACCTAACTTTTGAGGAAAATCAAAGTTGTCTTTCTGTACGTAAGAAAAAGATGGCCCTGTGTAGCTTCCTCAATGCAGCCTATGAAAGACACATTGGTTATGTCACTGGTCATGGGGGCAAGTAATGATTAGCTTTGGACAAGAATTTTCAGTGGAATGAGTACAAGTATCTGTAGGCCTGTGAGCATGGGCACAAAGCAAAGTTGCACTCAAAAGTTTGGTATTTTGACTATCAAGATGGTAATTATGCACCACATCCACAAGGTTCAAAAGCTGGCAGACAACAGGTGTTACTTATACGCCGACAGCCATTTGTTTGAAACATCATTGCCATTCTGAGTCTTTCCTCCCTTCTTGTTTCCTGCCTGATTATTCCAGCCCTGCCTACCTCTCCTTCCCTTCCTCCAATGCTTCCACTTTGGCCCGCTCCATCTCCAGGCCGGCCTGCAGGCGCGACTTGTCCTGCCGCAGCAGGGCCAGCTGGGACTCCAGAGAGGACAGCTTGGACTCGGCCACCAGGGCACACTCCGTAGCACTGCGCTCCTTCTCGGTGGCCGAGGCGAGCTGGGCTTGGCTCTCGGCCAGCCGCTCCGTCAGGCTACGCTCCACCTGCTCCCAGTTACCTGACTGGGCGTTAAAGGTGGTGTTCAGGTTTTCGATTTGGCGCAGCAGTGGACGAGTTGCTGTGCAATCAAAACAAAATCAGATGCTTTTAAATGTTCCCTTTCTAACAAAAATATCCTCCTCAGTAATAAATCACTCACATTTTTGAAGATAAATCACTCACATTTTGAAGCTAAAAATGTATTTCATTTTCAAAATGTAATGGCTTTAACAACTCTCCTTATTTTCCCTAACAGTCTACTAATATTTGACTTGCATGTGGATTATCACATGCATGCCTAATAAACAGCAAAAATAACAACTGGCAAATGATGGAACAAGCCAGTATGAACTCAGCTCTTGATCATGAATATCCATGAGGTATGATAATAGTACATCTTTGATTTGCATACCGGCGCTGACGCTCTGGCTGAGTTCCTGGTTGCGTGCCTCAGCCTCCTGCAGCCTCATCTGCAGGTCCGATATCTCCTGCCTCAGGTGACCCTCCTTGCGGGCATGCTGCTGCTCCTGTCTGCTCAACGACATCTGGAGATCGCTTACCTGGGTGGGCAGAAGAGGAAACCCCAGGTCAGGGCTATACTCGGCAAGTTTAAATACCGTGCAATATCAGCGAAAAACCAGTCTCAGGAGTCTCAAGTCAACACTCTGACTTTCTGCGGTTGCTGAGCCTGTATTTTTGTGCTAAGCAAATTGATGTGCTTTGTTGCTCCTCAAGAATGGATCCAGGTTTATCTAGTACAGCACCCTCTGGTGCTACTGCATGGTACCAGAAGTGCGAGACTGTGGTATTCAGATGCTTGCTGGTACCGACACTTTCCAACACTGAAAGTGCAGCAGCAGCACCAAAATACACATGACCTGGCACAAGCTTGGGGTAATATGAGGCACTGAGATCCTTGCAGTGAAGTGAAAGAGATGTGTTATGACTGCATTAGTCTACATGTCCTAGTCGACACTGCTTTGAGAGGACTAAAATGTTGGATCGGATTGTGGGGGACTTCCGTGGGTTCAACAGGTGTGTAGTCTACACAAGAATGTGCGTGTAAACCTTGAGTGTTCCATGCATGAAGGTTTAGGTAAGCGACCAAGTGGACAGCTTTGACCAACTCCTGCACAGGAACGTGCATCAAACATAAGCTGCTTCTGCTGGTCAAAAAAAGGAGGTAGACTTCAATAATATTCAAGAACTTCAAGTCTGAGGCTCATTCTCTGAGAAACTAGTGAGGAGCTCAGCAACTGAGTTGGGATTTGGCTCCAAGTCAAGAGGGACACAACTCCACACAGATGGAGAGGCAGCGCCGAGCACTTGTTCACCTGCAGCAGTAAGGACTCATGCTCTCTGCGCGCCTCCTGCTGGCTGCGCTCCAGGGCTAGCCTCAGCTCCTCCTTGGCGTTCATTTCAGCGCTCAGCTGAGTCTCTTGCACCTGGCTGTCCTTGGTGGCGATGTTTTTGTGCAACTCAGCCAGGTCTCTGCAAGGAAGGCACAAAGCAAGGTGTTAAATTGACTGTACAGACTTGGGTAAGATCTCTCATTATATACTTAAAAAGAACCTCGAGAAAAACAAACACTTACCAATAGTGAGAAAACCTTTAATGGTTAAGAGAGGACTTAATCTTTGAAAATTTAAAAAGGTTTACCTATGTATATGAGTGATTCTCAAAAGGCTGGTCTCTTTATTTCAAAAGATTTGAGAGAAAAACTATTTTGAACTTAAGTTGGGTTGGGGTAGGTAGAGGGTAGGGTGTGACTTTCCGTGTTGACACTGCATAAAGTTTAGAGTTAAATCTACTAAACAAAGAAAACCACAAGAAGTATTTTGCCAGTTTTGGGTCAGTTCACCTGAGCAGTCACCAATCCTGCACCTTCAGTGTTTTTTGGTTTTTTTTGCATAGCCATGGGATTACAATTAATGGGCCAAGGTTAAAAGTGATGACTGACTTGTAAGAAGCATCCAGCGCTGCCTGGGTGCTTCGAGTCTTCTCCGTGGAGTCCTCTAGCTCAATGCGCAGGTTGCTGATCTCTTTCTCCTGGCGCTCCACCGCGCTGTTCATCTTCTTGATGATATCTGGGAAGGGTCAAGGGGACACAGTGTCAACTCGGTTGGCGACAGTCCACAGCCCCTTGGGCTATTTGGCATTACCTGTGTGCTCCCATGGAACTTTGAATGGATCCTGGAAACCATTATCTGAGTGACCTTGCAAAGTTCTCTAATCAAATGACAACTGCTGCTTCTTGACCACACTCTAACCCTCCTATGCTGAAGTCACTCTTTGGGTCACTTGGTAAACGGCTCAAAGAAGCACAGCTGTGTCGTGTTGTGCACTGCACCAACTGTCCCTCACAGGAATATCAGATTGCACTTTTGTGCTGCCCAACAACTGTGCTTCACTGTTTCATGTGCGTCATTGTGCAGCAAACCAAATGTAGTGAAGAGGACTGCACAAAAGACTCCGTGTCATTTTGTGCTGGCAATCTACTGTGTACACACTGAACCTGTGCATGTTCGTGTTCCATATAGAAAACACATGCAAGAGAGTGACTGTGGGCACTTGTGCACATTTGTGCTGTAAAACCGAAGGAGGGCTCTAAACATCCAACATAACAATCAAAACAATACACTTATATGGCACTTTATATGCTGGGCCGTGAAGTGCTTTACAAAGAGAAGCTGGATACACACTGAACATAGTAAAGCCCCTGCCATTAAATGCTACACCAGAGGACACTTCAAGCAGGTTGTTAAAACCATGAACACAAACCCCCTAATATCTACGCATAGGTTAGATTGCGTACACCTCCAAAATGCTGCAGATAAATTCATCTTGTCAGGACACCCAACATATTATACAGAAACTTGTAAGCCTTCAGCTGTGTGAAGAATATTGGTCAAAAGTTTGATCTACTTCCCCGCTACACTAAATACATCTACCAAACCTCTAACTTAATTGATTTTGACTGAGACGGTATAACAAAGGAGGGTTTAATTTCTACATTTTCACCTCTTGGATGATGCGTACGATCAATTCTTTCTTGGTTAGAACTACCTGACCATTTCCAAGCTCACCTTTTTGTTGTTTTTCCAGCTCTTCCTTGCCGTCCAAGACCTCTTCCAGGTGAGATACTCTCTTCGTCGCCTCGTCCAGTTGTTCCCTGCACAGAAAATAAAAATGTCTTGGAACTATTTAGAAAATCCTTGTGGAAGAATGTAGCTCTTAGTTGACTCTTAAAGTTGCTAAGGATATTCATTTCTTGACTGATTTTGGCCGAAGCCTCTCTTACTCCCAAAGTCAAGGGTAGTGTCACCAAGTTGAGATCTGCTTCCACCTACCCCACTCACACTAGACCTACGATACAACAGCTCATACAAATCTCATGATGGAACAGTAAAAAGTTTTGTGAATGACCCTATTAACTGACACAAATGGGTCGAACTGGATTAGATTTTAGTGCTATCACATTTAAGACTTTATACTCTGCAAAAGTGCCAACTTGATAATCGTTCAGTGTCCAGTTGTGACCTGTGGACTTTTTGCCCCCCAAAATGGACAGCAGGAATCACTAGGCACTTAATGCAACAATCTGACTGCGAGCCAGGGCCACTACAAGCCCGCATCCCCAATGACTCAGCTAGTACGCACGTCTGCGTCTTGATCACGGTCTCGTTGTCCTTCTCCTTGCTGCGCAGCTTCTTGATGATGTTGGAGTTCTGCAGTTGCTGCTTGGACAGCTTCTCTCCCTCGGCCATCAGGTCCCGTATCGTCTGGTCTTTCTCCCTCAAGACGGCCTCCGTCTGATTGTTGCTGTCTCTGTGAGAGTGACAAACGGCCAAATGAGATTTGGATTAGAATAACCTTGACCTTAAAAGGATGAAACTCAAATGATACTGTTGTGGTAAATTTGCAATGAGGCAAGGAGTTAAAAAAAGTATTCTCTCAATCATTAACAAGCACTTATATTTACAACAATGTCAAACAATTCAAATCAGAATACGCCACACAGTTCTGAGGGATTGAATATGAAACATTGAAATTACTGCACTGCAGATTATCCTAGTTTTCTTCAGAAGGAACTACTAAATAACTGACGTGGGATGTGCTGGAAAAACGACGGAAGAAAAGGAGCAAACGTGAGAAAAACTGTTGGTATTTCTCAAGTATTTTGAGAGACCATTTTTCTTGAATTCGCTGCGTCACAATTTCTTTCCTGAAATTTAAGGAGGGGAGAGGACTGGAGGATTGGGGACAAGAAAGACGGGCAAACTGGATTCCTCAGATGACAGTAATAGTGGCAGTGTTGATGGTTTGATGGCTGTAACAATCATCAGGTAAGTTTAGATGACAATGAAGAGAATGACAATGACACTAGGGACTGAGTTGAGCGACAGATGTCACAAGAAAGACGGGCAAACTGGATTCCTCAGATGACAGTAATAGTGGCAGTGTTGATAGTTTGATGGCTGTAACAATCATCAGGTAAGTTTAGATGACAATGAAGAGAATGACAATGACACTCGGGACTGAGTTGAGCGACAGATGTCACAAGAAAGACGGGCAAACTGGATTCCTCAGATGACAGTAATAGTGACAGTGTTGATAGTTTGATGGCTGTAACAATCATCAGGTAAGTTTAGATGACAATGAAGAGAATGACAACGACACTCGGGACTGAGTTGAGCGACAGATGTCACAAGAAAGACGGGCAAACTGGATTCCTCAGATGACAGTAATAGTGGCAGTGTTGATAGTTTGATGGCTGTAACAATCATCAGGTAAGTTTAGATGACAATGAAGAGCATGACAATGACACTCGGGACTGAGTTGAGCGACAGATGTCACTTGTTTTTCCCATGATACACTGTGAATAAAGACACATCAAGTATGCCTCCAATAACAGATTTCTGTACTGTGGACCACTTGGTGAGTAGGTGAGCTAACTGCCCTAACAACTTTCCTACCTTAGGGATACTTCTCTGGTCAGTCTCTGCACCTCTCGCTTCAGCGTGTCCCGCTCTTTCTGCGAGGCCTGCAGTTTCTTCTCCATGGAGGATATACGCTGGGTGAACTCTTCCGTCAGCTGGTTGACGTCCGTCATCTCTGCCTCCCTCGCCTCCTCTGCCTGCTGCAACTGACTGTGGGAAGAATGAGCCAAGCAAACTTGAGAGCTGTGACAAGGAGAGGCCGCAAATATCTAAGCACTTGCCAACTTGCCATGTGTTGTTTGTGATGTTTATCTTAATTCCTCATGACTGACAGATGACTCCAGTCCAGAAAACGAACCCTGGATTGCTGTATTTGAGAGCCCTAACAGTGACCTGATCAAACCATACAAATCTCCCACCTTCATTTTGGGTACTTCTCTTCTCATACGTGATGGTTTAAGACATTTTGGAGGGGAGGTAGGGACAACTAGGTGATTGCAATTGGAAGGGTGGAGACTCCCACTGCTAAATAGTGATTGCCTAGGAAGAGGGAAACGACCATCTCTGTACCTCTTCAAGATGTTGACAGCTTCTTGCAGGTCAGCATTCTTGGTGCTGAGGGTCATCGTTTGAGCTTCCCTGGCCTGTAAGACTTGAGCCATGTCAGCAAGTTTCTGAAAACAGAGGACAGGAAGTTAATAAAAATATACGACAAAGCAATTTTGAATTCAAGAATCAAAAGCACCAATAGGCAGACATGTCAGGCAAGGACAGTGAGTGACCTCCATAGACCTACAAGTACATGTACTTGAAACTACTAGAGCGCTAATTCATCATGCATGATCAATGCTGACCTTTGACCCTAGACCTAACCCTGAAAAGTAGCCCTCAAGACTGAAACCTGCAGTACAGGAGCAACAACAAACTATGACAAATCTAGATGTTGCGTATTAGAGAGGAAAACATGCAAAATATGTCTTTCAAAGGGTCTCATTTACATACATAATTTAGAATTCTAAAAATGCAGCTCTAAGCTCAAATCACCTGTACCATTTTACAATTATGCACTGACCCTAGGTAATGGATCTCAGTTCAAGAACTCAGAAACAGACGGTGTATAATCAATGCTTGTTTAAATTAACTTTTGTATACACCATTTAACCCAACCCCCCAGACAACATCAAGACTATCCTTTGTAAGTTTATTCAAGAGAGCCAAAAATGGAGGGCTTTTTCTCCACGGGGCAAGTTTCACGCACTTTGTCTGACATATTAGTCAGCATTATCGATTAAAATCTTCCACCTAAATGATGCAATTAAAAATGACCGATACCCAAACCTGTGGACACAGCTGTTGTCCCAGTGTATCTGGTCTTCATGTTTATTCATGACCTTGATATGTTTCTTTCAACAGTTTGGCATATTGACTGTCACTGCCATTGAAATAGCTCTATTCAGCTGTAAAGGCACACCTCCATTTTTTCTAAACTGCAAACTTAATTGAATATGGAATGATATGTACAGTATTCCTTTCAGAATAGTTCACAGTAATCTTCCAGAATCTTTTGGAATGTACATCGCATTCTAAATGACTTTTCAGAATTAATTTTTTGGGGGCAGGCCAATTCCATTTTTTTGTTATTTAATTTGCTACACCTAATTAATATGCAAACCCAAGTTCTATTACATTTTAATTACATGGAAAATTTGGCAATTCAGGACAAGAAATCTGCATTCCTGAGTACAAAAGGATAGAGGTACAAAGAACCTCATTTGGCATCAGTTCTAACCATTACCATGCACCTTGATTGAAACACACCTGAAACAAACATACAAATGTGCATTTTTTCCCTTTCTCAAAATGGAACAGGATGTAACTGATCAAAAACATTTGGCAGAAATAATTGTTGGTACAGAGTTCAGTTGGTACGGAAAAGAATAATCCGCTTTTCCAGACTGAATTTACATGTACATCCGACTGCCACTTAAAATCAATACTTTGCAAACGCACCTTCAGCAACGTTTCTGGTTGCAATGGATTCTGGGATAGCTCTGGGCCGTCACCATGTGTCTGGTCCATCCCAGCTGTATTTGTGTTAGCTGCATCAGCTGCTGACACATAAAAAAATTGACAAACAAATTCCTAGGCGGAAATAAAGAATAAACATTTTTTTCTTTAATTTTGCTCTGAGCTGCAAAAGGTTCATGTAAATAGGCAGATATGGTAATCAATGGCTCAGTTCATAAATTCACATGAACACAATGTTACATACTTCCATCATATTTTTTAAAACCAAAAGAAAAAATTCTTCTTTAACTAGAATCAGGCCCTTAGGAATAAAGCAGGCATAAAGGGTAAGACCAATATTTTACTTGGGAAAAACTCTATTTTTCATGGTTTCTAAAGCGTCACTGAAACATGAGTTCCTTATCACGGCTGTGGCAAGTAAGAATTCACCTCCCGGCCGGCTCTGTGCATTTCATGCGAACTAAGTTGTGAAAAAAGAGTAGGACAAGGCGAGCCTGCAAACGCGTACGTAGATGCCATCAGTGGCTACATGTATATACACATGTAAGTCTATCCAACACCAAACTTCTGGGTGGACAACGGAAAAGGGAAGAGTGGAAACTACACATACATAAGCAATGATATGGCCCAAAGCACAGTGCTCATTTGTGCCTTTTGTGAAAAATAAATATGCAGCTCAGACAAGCCTGCAAGTAAATCTGTCAACATGGGGACAGTGAACGAGCCCTTGGTAACAATCACTGCACAACTGGTAGGTACACTAGCACTATCCGTGTACAGGAAATGTTATAAGAAATGAACCTGTGGGAAAAAACGACGACAGCCAAATTGTCAACATCCTGTAGAGTCTATTGTGAAGAAATAAAACCAACGCACCCAACAGTACATGTAGGTTTGCAATACAGCACATTTCCTATTTAGGTCAAAGGTCATGAATATTCAACCCAAAGTGCAGAAACATCAACACAGACCTTAGTGAATTTCAAAATATTTAACATTTTTAAGGGAAACAATTTACATGCACAGGTACATGCATTCCATCGAAGCATTAAAAACAGCCTGGTAAACTGCATGAGGTGGATTTATGTTCATATAGAAAGACATGAAAGGTACTGGTGTGCAAAGTTTTTTGGAACACTGATGGGAAAAAGTCCCCTTTGCCACTGATGTTACAGTCATTCTGATCCGTGGATGCGGGGGTGAAGGAGGGAAAGCGGTTATGCATTAACTCGTCCTCAGAGGGCAAGAGTTTCGTATCACTGGGATAGGCTCGAGTAAACCTTAAGTGCATCAATGTAACTAAATAAAAATAACAAAAATGCCAGCAATGCATAACCCCTACTGTTGTTTCCATACTTTTAAAGAAATTCAGAATGTCTTAACACTTCATCTTTAACCTAACTTCAGGAAAAGTCATTTACAATAACATCAGTCTGTTCTTGAATGATGTATAAATCTCAGCTTCATGTTAATGTTTAGAGGGTATCTAATTCAGCATTAGGATAGGTTTGACTAAGACGAGGAAGGAAAGACAGCAAGTAGACAAAACAATCTGAGATCACTTAGCCTACACATATACATGTACAGGGGCCATGCAATACAATTATTGTACTACAAATTTGGAACTGCACCTTTGAGCTTCAGTCAGCCTTATTTTCAGTTTATGTTCTGCCATTTTAATCTGTATTTTGGAGCCTTTTCAGTTTTTATGCTAAAACAGATTTGCATATTCGTGAGAAAAGTATAACGTCATACCAGGCACTGAACTTAAATGTTGCACCAATTTGTTCACAAAAAGCTGCTGGAATTCTTTATACTTTGCTGTTGTTAATTCCTTAGGCAATTTATTATGGTGTTATTGTGTGGGTTGAGTGAGTAACATTTTCTCAGAAATGCTTTCAAAGAGCAAATATGGGGCTCAAAATTTGAAAATGAAAACATGTAGTTAAACTAAACAGTGTCCTCCCTGATTTACATCACACCAACAGAAAAGCCTGGACAACATTTAATGTACAAAAAGTGAACTTTTCAATACCCGTATGAAACTCCAAAAGGATTTCAGTTTTCCTACATGGAAGAGGAGTATTAACGTGAAAGATGCACCAAAAGTGAGTTAGCCCTAACCCCCCAAGGGTTGCTGGCCCTAACCTTCCCCATTCACACAAAGTTAAACACCAATATGGGACTTTGTGCACAGAGGCTGTTGGACTTCGTTTGTCTGAGGTATGCCAAACCCAATGCAAAAGCCAGCTGTTATGGGCCTACCAGACCTATCCCCACAGAATTAAACACTTTACTACTGTTTAATTCTGTGTGGTTGGGGAAGGTTAGGGTTACAGAAATATTCATTGCATGGATCCTTTAACCCTAACACTCCTCAGTCCTCCAACAGGTGAAGGATTGAGGAGGGTTAGGGTTAATAATGCTACCACATACCATTTGCAACAGCGACAGGTCTCGGTGTGTTTTCACAAGGAGCTTCTTCTTCTTTGCGTACCACTGCATCTGAGCCTTGCCTTTCTTCTTGGGTGGGAGTTCTGCTCCCCTCTCGTAACTCGTCGCTGCTTCCGAGTGACTTGAAGGAGGAATCGAAGGCCGACACCTCCCTCTCGTCTTGGTCTTCTGATTCGACATCCGCCGAGTAGGCAGCGGAGTCCCGACGACTGCTGAACGGTACCTCATCTAGCAGGGAAGGGATCTGGTGGCTTCCGTCGGACACATCGTGAAACCGCCCCTCGGAGATGATGCTAAAGTCACTGTCGGGGCTCCTTTTCCCGTTGGAGGAAGATGAGAAATGCTTCGGGGACTGATTGTCAGGCGATTCCCTGGTATCGTAGTTGCAGAGCGACGACTGCTCGCTGCCGGCAAACTCATTGATGACGACAAAGTCACTACTGCTGGATGTGGCATGGCTCTCTGGGTTGGTTTCCACTGAGTGTTCCGATTTCACGTCTGTGGGCGAACCGTCCCGGTTTTTGGCGGCGAATTCTTTCTTAATTTCAGTCTCCACTTCGTCGGGCTCCTTCTTGCCTGATTCCTGCTCCTGATTTTCAGACTCCTCACGGAGTTCAGTCTGAGAGACGCTCATGAGATCGTCCACCGATTGTGGCGAGACGGGAGCCGGCTGGTAGTCCTCAACGTCCTCCTTGGAAATTGGGACAAATGAGGACGTTGAACCTGTCATGTCTCCTGCTTCAGTGATTGAGATTTCGAGGGGTTCCAACGACTGGTCCAACAAACTAGTAGACCCCGTTTCGATTGGTTTCTCCTCAACAGGGACGGATGAGGATCTGTTCTCATTCCCTAGCACTGCTGCATCTACCTCGCAAGGAACCTGACCGACAGAAATGTCCTCCGACTGAACTCTGTTCCCCCTAGGCTGCTGTGCAACCTCACTGACTTCATTCTTGTCAGTCTCTTGTCTCTCAGGTGTCGTCACATCATCCACTGATTTCTGCCTCTGGGCTTTCTTTGTGTTTGAGTTCAAGGCAGCCACTCTGCCGGGTGTTCTGCTTGTCTTGGTCTTACCAGCAGATGACTTTGATGGAGTGGGATCATTCAAGAAAGCACTGAAGAAGCTGTCATCACTCTTAATGTTTGTCTTAGATGATGTTGGCGACAATGTATCTGTTCCGTTAGATTAACAAAAAAAGGACTAAAAATCTAATCTGCAAAACCTTTCAATTTGAAATATATATTTTTAAATAAGCTTTTCTGATTATGTAAGGCCATGAGAATGAGTATCCTGGGTTTCCGTTCACCGCCCACATACTGCTGAAACCAGTCGGAAATGGTTAGAAAATGGCTGCAAAGTAAACTGGGAGTTCATAGTGTGACAACTTAACATTGCTGTCATACAAATGGAATGATGCAAAACTGACTGAGAGCAAGTCTACTTATTTATTTCAAGGTTGGTTCTCTTTGCATGGATACGTACTCGCTATCAATGTGTGGCACATGTATTTAGACCAACTACTATGTGACGATCACAATGCCCTCAAGCTTGAATGACCACGCATCAATGCGATGTATACGTGCTATGTTTCAATTTAGCTTTCTGTCCAGTAACGCACATTAAAGAAAATAATGAATGTATGCCAAAGTTAAATAACCATAAAAGCCACATAGTGTTTTCATTTTTACTGATGGAATGAATCACATAAGACATTGGACGATTTTTGAATTCAATGTCTGCACATACTGCATGCACAGCCACAATGGCCCTTACGTTACCTGGCTACGGCACGCTAATATGAAATCATTTAATTTGCAAAATCTATTCGTCAGAAATATTTAACACATATCATTTTATCAGTTAAATATTTAGAGAACCCATATGACGTTTTAATTTCAAATATCAGGATTTATTCAGGGTTACGGATGCAGAGAATGTGCTCATCTTCAATAAACCTTTGGAAAGTGACAGATGACTAAGGTATATACAGTGTTGTACTAGTTTTTTCAACGACTGTGGACCTATTGCTTTTTTGTCCAAATAATGAATAACAAAAAAAGCCTGATGGGTTTTCAAAATGGTCCGGATGGAAATCCGGAATGTTCATTCTCATTGCCAAATCTTTTATAACAAATTGTAAATGCAGAATGACAAGTACCCTGTCCACTTTCTAAAATCACTGCCAACACTGCTGCCCGACTGCATTATTATATCAACAAACTCCATACTTCTTTCCTTAAACACTGTTGCTACTACTACTAGGCCTACTCGACAATATCATCACCAACACCATGAAGTAACACAAATCTATAGATGTGTGCGTGCTTCAACGCGTATTTTATAGAAATGTGATATTTTCTTTTTAACGAAGAGGCAAAAATGTCTTGCGTCACATGCTCCGTGATTTGCCGTATTCAGAAATTGACGCTCTCCTTAATTTACACAGTTACGAGTTTTAAGAGCATTTTTTTCAGTTTAGTCACCCATTGACGGGTAAAATAAATCATTTTAGATATTAAAAGCTTTTTTTTCCTAAGCTATATTGACAACACATACATTTGTGCTTCTTCGTGAAAACGAGATTGCACGAAGCATGACGAGTGTACAATATGCACATTTATATGCACATTTGTGTCACTTCGTGAAACCAAAACTGTGCTAATCACGGTTTTCGCGAACTGGCATCACAAAAGTGAAGATGTGTGTCAGTTGGTAACGACATGTTACCATTTTTAGAACGAGTTGAGAAGCCTGTCGACTTGTCATTCCGCGATGCTGACCGCGTCGATGTCGACGTCCGCGCCCCCGCCTGCTGTCGCCCTCCCGGATCGCCCTCGATGTCATCAGGTTTAATGTCTAAAACCCGATCGATGGACTTCTGAGCGGTAGATAGGGCTGATTTGGCGAAATTGGTAAGCCCCCCTGTTTCAAACCAACTCATTCTGGACAATGTCTCACATCTGTGGTTTCATTTTGGGTAAAATGTGTAATTTCAACTATGCCAGCCAGCAGCAGCGAGTACACGTCTTCAAGTTGGAATAGGGTATTATTCAAGGTAGGATTAAAAATAGTACCGCTCAATAAGACCTGAGTTTGGAATTACATTTATAGTTTATTTGCAAATAAATTATATAACATAAATATCAAAAGAATTGTAATACACAGTAATTATGAACATTGCCAATAAACAATATATTTACAGTTGGTATTTGTCCAACCATACAATTTTATGTGTCATTTAGAACCTCCCAGGACAAACATGGTCTAGCCCAATTTTCGACGCAATTTCATTGCAGAGTCCAGTCTAGTACCCGAACTACTTCATTGATGGCAATACGAAAACAGATGTGAAAAAAGTCCCACAAAAGGCAGGTAACGCACTTTCTAGCATAGAAAACAGGAAATCCCCGCTTTCTACTCTTTTTTTTAAAGAACAGA